>NW_003298779.1:194753-203046 GCF_000151645.1 Tuber melanosporum
AACCAGCCACTTTGAGGCCAACTGTAGTCGCTTCCTGTACTGCTAGTTGTGCTTTGGAGAACATTTCATGTGACAGTATATAAGCAGTAAACCTGCTTGTCTTGGAGGAACTGGCCAAGATTGTGGATACACCAAGAGGCAATGCTGGCTCTGTGATCAGATGGATTACTTTATGGGATATGAACATTGCCAGAAAGTCAAGTCATCATTACCTACTCTATCTTTCTCTTCTTCAAACAAATGGTAGCAACATCAATAGAATTTGTCACAGGACCAGAACAAGAGGAAGTACAGGCAAAAAAGGGCTGGTGGAGACGATACAGCTGTGGGAGGTCTCTCACACCTAGGCTAGTTGAGATTAGCAGTAATGAGGAAGACAAGGCCCCCCTTCCTATAAATCTGACAAGGCCAAGGTTAAGGAACCCGAACATCCCTCCCCCTACCTCTTCCAAGCATGTGGAATTTTAAAAACCATGGCCACCGCTAAATCTATCTCGAAGGGTACTTTCTGGACTACCTGGGACTAGGGTAATAGCTCCACTTTCGCCTCTGGTACTTGTGGTCTGAGTGGATCAGTTGAGGGCTGTTTTAATACTTATTATGATGATAGTATTAAATGTGAGGAGGAGTAGTTGGAATTGGGTTCTGGCGTTTGATTTGTTTACCTTCATATATTTACTTTTTATTATTGAACCTCCAGTTGATCCAGAGAGGAAGTATATATCTATGGATGTTGATGGGTGGGATTTATTTTCCTTTGTTAAAGCGTTGGGTGTTGAAGAATTTGTTTAGTCATATATTTGTAGGATGTGTGAGATAGTTGGGCACAGGGAAGGCAGTGCCCACCTTGGTAATTGGGAAATGGGTGTGAAGAGGGTACTTGCTAGAGTTTACTTTCGACCTGGTTATACCCAGTGTAACCAGTACGGGTACTTGGTTATTGGTTTTGTTTTATGTTTTGTTTTAAGTATTGCTTTGATACTTGGTTTGTTTTAAGTATTGTTTGATACTTGGTTTTGTTTTATGTTTTGTTTTAAGTATCGCTTTGATACTTGGTTTATTTTAAGTATCGTTTGATACTTGGTTTTGTTTTATGTTTTGTTTTAAGTATTGTTTGATACTTGGTTTTGTTTTATGTTTTGTTTTAAGTATCGCTTTGATACTTGGTTTATTTTAAGTATCGTTTGATACTTGATTTTGTTTTATGTTTTGTTTTAAGTATCGCTTTGATACTTGGTTTGTTTTAAGTATCGTTTGATACTTGGTTTTGTTTTATGTTTTGTTCCAAATGTCGCTTTGATACTTAAAGAGTTTTACCGAAGTATATCGATTGATACCTTTGATTAGTTTCGTTCATGTTATGACATGAACAGATTTGTGTATTTAAAGACCGCCTGTTTCTACGATAGACAGGGCAGACTTCGACAGACAGTATTTCAATATACTTGGTTGAACGGTTACTTCTTTGTACCTCAGTACACCCTCGAAGCCTCCTTTAGTTCTCAGCTCTCGCCTCCTCTCTGGAAGAGCAGGCCACCTGCCAACTATCGTATCTACTACCGATAACGTGATTAGCACCTTGCGAACACGTTACACCCAGAACTAGTTTGTTGGATGCTTGGATGACAACGGGGAGCCAGATATTGAACTTAGCAACTTTAATACCAGATACCAGGACTGGCACCCTAATGCAGACCACTACAATATGGGTGGACAGGAGCTGAAATCCTGTTTTATGGCCTCAGCCCATGATATGAACATAGTCCCTCCAACAGTTCTAATCATTTAAGACTTTTCCAGAATTGACCTTTGCCTGTACTTGGCAACTTCCATTAGACATCGGTACCTAGACGCTGCTATTTGTAAGTATAGTGCTCAAGCCTATAAATTAATAGTTGACCTCCCTAACAACTTGATACATCAGAGACCAGCTTAGAAAAAGGCAGTTTGGGAAAAGGTTCGAAAATAGTTGAATGGCATTCAAGAGGTAGAAGATGAAAGGTTGTGGGGTGGAGTGAGACGTCTGGTGAACATACTTCCATGGGGTTCCATTAGTGGAGATCAGTGTGAGTGGTAGACACTAGAGTTGGAAAAGAGGAGATTGCATCTAGCTTGGTTACAATGGTACTCTAAATGTAAAGCAGAATGACCAGAGGACTACAAGCTAGTCAGGTCTGTCTACCGGGCTTGCCTATTGAGGGCCAGATTTGAGTACATCAGGTCCAAGATAGCTGAGAGCCAGAACTGAGATATCTTTCGGCTAGTATCGAAGTTAGAAGATAAGGGAACACTTCCCACAATGTCCTGCCCTACTGGATTCTATGCTACTACTCATTCTGACATCAGCGACCTGATTGTGTAACAGTTGTCACCTGGTGGCTCTACCTTCTGGGTGCATTTCATGGTTAACATAAATAGGGCTCAGGAGATGGAAATTAAACTTGTAAGATCCCCAGCGAATACAGGTCATGGTAAGGATGATATTGGAGATCATTTTCTAAAGTTTTGGATGTGAATGGATACTTCAACATTGCAGTATCTGTTTGATCATGGGCTAAGTCAGGATATTCTAGACTGACATCAGGCTGATGTAGTTCCCATACCCAAGTTCGACAAACACAAGTATGACGTCTTCAAGCACTGGAGGATGATACATCTTCTTGTGACTCTGGCCAAAGTGGCAGAGTGCGTAGTCATATTGAGGATGGCTGCTTGCCTTGATCTGGTGGAAACACAGCTTGGTTCCCACCTGAAATGAGGGGTTCTTGATGCCATGAAGGTAGTCTATGAATTCCTACAATATAATGAGGGCTATAAGGAGCTAATCCTGTGAATTGAAGTCGAATAGTGGGTTGATAATATTAATATCCACCTCATGTCAGACCTTTTGATTGCCTGAGGCAGTCCCTTAAACCTGTATTAGTGGTTTCAGAGGTGGACATCTTGTGAATCAATCCATTTTTAGTTCAACTGTTGCGTCTTCTGAGTCTGCCATGTCAACAAAGGGGTAACTGAGGGCTCTCCACTTTCTCCATTCCAGTTTGGCAGCTATGGAGCAGATATAACCATGCCATGTATGCGGTTCTGTCCTGGTGTCCATCAACAAGTAGTTTCATACATTGATGATAGGGTCATCATAGTGGCAGCAGAGCCTTGTAATACTGCCCAATACTGTGTAGGAGAGATATTCGCAGACTGTGATTGCATAGCCAGGATTAGGAGTTTTGATTTTGGTGCCCCCAAGACCTAGCAAATCAGATTTGGGATAGGGTGTGGGAAGGAATGGAGTTGTTGGGAGAAAGTGTTTCACCTTCTGAGGACTTGTAGGTTCTTGGATATTGGTTTAACGTATTTCTTAACTTTTCTTATGTGAAGTATTGGTTGGAAAGGGTGCTGGAAGTTAGGAGGAGGATTTTGGCGTTAGGGAGGAGGTTTGAGAGAGTTGGGAGACTGGGTGCATGGGAGATCTACAGCTTGGTGCAGGCAGCCTACTGTTCAACCATCTACTACGCACTTGAGTTTGTAACCTACCACATGTCGTATGAGAAATACATTTATGTTTAAGTGAACGATTACCTCAATTTGGTGGTTCAGATACCTATGAAGCTAGTGAATAACATACTGTTAGCCGAGTTTGGGATGCCACCTATTGGTAATCAAGGCAGATACCTATACCGGAGGTGTAACTAGTATGGGTACTCGGTTATTGGTATTGTTTTAAGTATCGCTTTAATACTTAGTTTGTTTTAAGTATCGTTTGATACTTGATTTTGTTTTATGTTTTGTTTTAAGTATCACTTTGATACTTGATTTTGTTTGATGTTTTGTTTTAAGTATCGCTTTGATACTTGGTTTGTTTTAAGTATCATTTGATGCTTGGTTTTGTTTTATGTTTTGTTTTAAGTATTGATTTGATACTTAATTAGTTTTACCAAAGTGTATTGATTGATACCTTTGATTAGTTTTGTTCATACTAGACGTGAACAGATTTGTGTATTTAAAGACTGCCTGATTCCATGATAGAAAAGGCAGACTTCGACAGATAGTATTTCAATATACTGGGCTGAACGGTTACTTCTTTGTTTCTCAGTACACCTTTGAAATCTCCTTTAGTTTTCAGCTCTCGCCACCTCTCTGGTAGAGCAGGCCACTTGCTAACTATCGTCCCTTTACCAATAATGTGACTAGCATCTTGCGAACACGTTACAGGAGGTGTTACAGTAGGTTCATTAACTACTGGTACTGCGACCAATATCTCTGTTTCGCTAAGATAGGGCAACAATAGAAGGAGGAAGGTATGATCGCACAATGGCAGACCTCCAATCAGGAACTTACCTGCCATCCTATGGTTTCAATATTGAAAGGCAAATCAGTGATGGATGTAGGCCACTATATGTTATATACAAACCTCTGGACATCTTCAGCTATAGTCATATATACAGATAGGTCTAAGCCTCCTAACAGGCTGGTGTGATATAGGTGGTATTCGAGAAAGGCACCTTAACCTGTGTTAATGGGTTCTCTGTTGCTCCATCTTGGACGCTTGTTAAATGCTAGCTGTTTGTAATTGTATGTGTTCTCTGACATGCTCCAGATATGGCAAAAGTGCATCCAGGTCATGTGTTTATGGACTGTGTCCTGGTGCTTATCCTGATTGATAACATGTTTCGGTATAGTAACTCAGCTTAGTTGTGGGAGGTCATGGTGCCACTATTGAATGTTTTCTCTTACCTTAGCCTTAGCTGGGTCCCTGGTCACATGGACATTGACGGCAATGAGATGGTTGACCTGTAGGCTAAGGCCAGTGTTGGACGACCATTATAATACCTACTTTGGAAAGTGGTCAGCTTCTGCCTTGGACATGCAGCTCTTGCTCGAGAATTACAGAAGCAGCAGTAGAGGTCATTGTATGATAAAGAGGGGCATGAGTATTATGCTCGTCAACTTAAGGTACACTGACACCTGTAAGGCCTCATCCGCTGAGACTCCTACTTTTCATGGAGAATCTCTAGTGGGAAAGGCCTGGTAGGCCATGACAGATATAATGAGCAAAATAATAGACACCACTAGAATGAGTGTCCTTATTATACTAGAGGGCATCCTGCCAACCGGGACCTGTATAAGAATTAGGCAGTTTCAGGGTAGAAATCATGGTAGGTGAGTAATTAGTGATTAGGGCTAGGAATTCCTGGTCTGTTTTACGTGGTAGATGGGGAATTGGTTATAGCTAGTAACCCCTTTGATGGTATGCAGATGGTGGAAAGGAATTGTGGGATTGCAGCGGTACGAGACCCAATAACTGGTACCCGATGCAAAAGAAGACATCACTGCAATGTGTGCATGTTATCAGTAATAATTACCAAGCCCAAGAAAAGAGTATTTTACCTGACCAGTGATGTTATGACTGTCCCTGCTATGGTATGCCTATTTCCACTATAGCTACCAAAACACGTACCATTTTCGCCCAACACTTTGAGAGACAGCCTTAGTGCCTCCAAGTTTGTCATGATTATTTCTGGCATTTTCAACCCCAGAGGTGGGATGTGCTGGACCTGACAACATGGATATTGGTGGTTTTGAGCAAGGATATGGTGTAGGAGTTGTTAATGGTACTCTGTTGCCTCTTGTGTGGTTTGGTTTTAGCAGAAGGGTATTTGAATATTAGTCTATATTATAAGAGGATAGTAGGATGTTGGGATAGACTTTATTTTTCTTTTGTTGAATATGTGGGACAAATTGTGTTGGAGAAAGATAGGAGTGAAGGTATGAGTCAGTATTTAGGGAGCAAGGTGGGAAGATGCATAAATCCGGGGTAGTGCTAGTTATTGCAAGCACCCATGAGCTTACATAGGTAGTGATTTTTGGATTTATATTTGTGAAGAGTGGTTGCAAGGTTGCGTGGTTTGGGGTAGTTATTTTAGATGGTGTATTTTATGAGGAGTGGGGGAGACTAGTCCTATGCCAGTGTTAGCAGTACTAGTATAAATAAAATTCATTTAGATTGAATGTAAGTAGTTTTCCTACTTATTACTTTAATAAATAAAACCACGTTTACCCTCTTTATCATTATCACGATATTTATTGCTATTATGACGAGAATACTCTATACGAGGTAGAGTTAGAGAAAGCTTATAATAGGCATTGCATATAGAAGACATTAGTCTTGTACTATCAGCGACATAGGTATAGGTCTAAGAACTATCATGCAGGAGAAGAAGCAGAAAAGTATTATTCCCTATCACCAAGAACTAACTATCTGAGGTAGCATCATTCCATTATAAATAGTCACTAAGAGTAATTTTATATGAAACAAGAGGCTGTTCTTCAACCCAGATAGGGAAGGAGATATCAACATTAATGATCAAAACCTTAATCTATTGGAATTTAGCTACTACCTAGATTACATTTCAGCAGTGCTCTTGAGGGTAATAAGGCTAATAATACTAGAAAACTGATCACTGGTCGATAGCATACCTGTGGAAACCCCACCAGCAAGGGGGATGTCTGGATCTGCCATACCAGTATCACTGGCTCAGGCTGCTTAGACACCTTGAACCTAGGTCATGGGAATGACTGACACCTAGTTTCAGATATTTCTAATGACAATACAGAATAGGATGATAGGATGAGAAAATATCCAGTTACCAAAAGTGAATGAAACAGATATATATGAAGGAGCCCAAGATAAACTGCAAAGATTCCGAGTACAATGTGGAAGATACTTCACAGTCAAAGAATATAGAGAATATCATGACAAGATCAAAATTTCATATATGGAATCATTGTTAAGAAGATTCACAGGACAATAGATTATGCCTTTTCAAGACAGAAGGAAATAAAAGGACTAGGTTAATTAAGCCAAATTCAAGGAAACAGTTGTCGAACAATTCGGCGATTCTAACAGTAAAGCAACAATAAGATGAAAGTAGAATAAAGTCCAACAAGAGAAGCAAACATTTTCAGCATATTGAAATGAATGTTGACTACAGGAATACAATGCAGACTTCTACGATTCCACTCCTTATATCATCCTTTTAAGGAACTGTTGTGAATAACGAAGAGCAGAAGAGGGAAATTCTGACCTGGTCTTTACAACATCGGAAAGATTTACATGAATGGGTGATCAACAAGAAAGGTTGACTAGCTATAGTACAGAACAACTCAGAAAATACTATTGCCCACAGAATGGTTAAGTCGTTCAGGAACATAGATGGAACATTCAAATCACAAGCAACTTGAAAATAAAAGCACCCTGCTATCACCAGGCATACCCATAGAATTGGACAAAGCAAGAGCAGAACCTGGTCTGAATCTATTCAAGGAAGAATGTGCAAAAAGGATGAATGGAAAACTCTGGCTGAGATGAGGAAAGCAGGACATTAAATACGTGAATGCAGGAGCCGACCCGAAAACAGATATTAATAGACAAAAGTGGCTGCAAAGAATGGCAAATAATTCTAGAAAAGAAGTCAGATATGCAAAATAATTGTAGAAGAACAGGGGGAAAAAGACTAGGATCACCAGTAAATAGTGGTCTGGGAGACCTAAGATGTGGACCTAGAAAACCCATCACATTAGTAATCTACTACATGGTGCTACACATGGTATGAAGCGAAGAAGATAGAGATAATATGATTATCAAGACAAAGATATATCATGAAAAACAGGAAGAAACCATGATAGATGCTATACTTAACTCAAGGGCTACCGAAGATTTCATTGAAAAAGAAATCTGCAACAAATACGGCCTTCACACTTAGAAAGAAAAGAAAGTGAGAAAGGTCTACCTAGCAGATGGAAAGTCAAGAACTATAGACCCTATAACCAACACGGTAGTAGTACTTATGGGTATTGACAGCTATGGGGAAATGGAGACCTTCTAGGTGGCGGATCTTAAGAATCACGAGATAGTCCTAGGGATACTATAGGTACAAAGACACAACCTGACGATCAATTGAAATAAAATTATGATAATCTTCACCTGTGAAGGATGTGCAATACAATGTCTCAACAGTTTGCTAGTAGTCTACTTAACACTAAATTCAAGAAGTGGAAGAAGAAAGTTTCCATGCAAAGTGCGCAGAAATATGACCAGAAAAAAGAGTCTGAATAAAGAAACGGGAACAAGACGCTAAAGTACCTACCAAGAGTTCCAAGAAAACAGCCGGACATGACTTGTATGCCAATGAGCGGACCAAGAAACCTACTAATGAGTAGTCAACAATAGTGACAGGAATAGCCATTGGACTACCAGATGCTCATTTGTAGGGTCACGAGGTGGCTAGTTAATGAA
>NW_003298779.1:203133-206034 GCF_000151645.1 Tuber melanosporum
GAACTTGTACAGGAGCTGCCTCGTACTCCCATGCCCATAAAAGGCAGTCTAGTAGTTAGATACCGACTCATAAGTAATGCAGGAGTAATTGATGCTGACTACAAACATTAAATCAAAGTGATCGTATTCAATCTGACATACAAAAAGTACAAAGTCCAGAAAGGCGATCAGGTTGAATAGCTGATGATTGAAAAAATCAATTAAAAAGAACTCCATGCAGTGGATCAATTAGAAAATCTAACAAGTAGAATAAAAAGATTTGAAAGCACTGACCAAAACCAGCCTGATACAACAAAATTGAAAACAAAAAGATTACCGCAAAAGTCATCCAATTGTATTATAGAAAAGAAGAAACCAGCGGGATTCTCGAATAGACATACAAAGACGAAAAAGCCCTCGTAGCAAAAATCAACATTTGAATGGAACTAGTGATTTGAGATAAGAAATACCAAAGCTAAAAAGAACAGAAGAAACTGTTTTTAAAAGAATACTATCGATTCACAAACCTCTTCCAAGAAGAAGAAGCCATGGGTCTACCACCAAGAAGACTAGGAATTGACTCCAAGATCCAATTGGAGAAAGATAAAAAAACAGGAAAAACAAAAGAAATTCTCTACAAAAGGTTATACCCACTAGGGGAGGAGGAACTCTAAGAATTTAGAAAGATGATTGAGCAAAACCTGAACAGGCTGTGGAACCTAGATCTCTTTATATCAGGAAGATCTCCCATACTATTGTTTAAAAAAAAAGAGGGAAAAATGAGACTCTGCATTGACTATAGAGTCTTCAACTCAGTTACAAAAAAGGATCGGTATCTATTACTCCCGATTGGAGAAGAATTGAACTGGTTACAATCAGCAAAATACTTTATCAAACTGGATATCAAGGACCAATACCATAACATACAATTCAAAGGAGACAAATAGAATATCACATTTGTCTCATGATATGGAATGTTCGAATACCTAGTTATACCCTTAGACTTAACCCATGTACCAGCTTCATTCCAAAGATAGATTAATAACGTAGTTAATAAGTACCTCGACATATATTACATCATCTACTTGGACAATGTACTCAGCTATTGAGAAAACATGCAACAATATCAAAAGAATGTTAGCAACATCATGGCTGAGATACAAGAATCAGAAATGGAGATTAAAAAGACAAAATGTGAATTGTATATGGAAAAAAGAATATCTCGGATTCATCATCAATCTCAGAGAAGTCAATGTCGACCCAGTCAAAATGGCAACAATATGGGACTAGGTAAAATTCAACAACAACATGAATGTTTAATGCTTCATGGGATTCTGCAACTTGTATCAGAGGTTCATAGATGGATTTAGCAAGCTTGCTAAACCACTCTATAATCTAACCAAGAAAGACAAGAAAGGGAATTGGGGAGAAACAGAACAGAAAGCATTTGATGCTATCAGAACACAGCTGTTATTGGCACTGATAGTGGTTTATTTCCACACAAACCGAAAAACAATTATCAAAATGGATACCTTGAAGTATATATGTTCCGACATACGATTACAAAAATGTAAAGATGGAAAATAGAGAACTGCATCTTATTGATCTAAGACAATAACTCCTACTGTTACCAATATGGCTTGGTACAGAAAACATTTTCATATGACTAATGATTATGAGTTATAAATATGTTATTGTTTCATGCATATGACTTATTTAGATCTTATGACCTGTTATGATATGATTTGTTATATTTCACACTTGACTCAATTATGAGTCATAGGACGTACACCTGGTGAGTAAGCCTTACAAGTATGTCTTGCAGGTATGCCTTTCACATATGATTTATGTTACATACATGACCTTATTATAAAGTCATGAGATTCATGCATGTGACCAGTTAGAAGCATAGGACTTGTTTCTTTTATTATGATTAATTTATGAGTTTTCGCACATGACCTTACTATGAGGTCATGGGTTTTAGAGCATGTGACCACTTTAGTCCTAGGACTAGTTTGTTATAATTTGGTTTTGCACATGTGACTACTTTGGGTCACATGACTTGGGGTGGAAAGAACACTATATAAGGAGACCAGTACTGCCAAGGAGGATAGGTTCTTCATGTTTTGTTTTAAATACCTTTCCTATTTATTACTTTGACGAATATAAAGCACCTTCACACTCTTTATCATTATCAGGACTTTTATTATTATTATGCCGAGAAGAGCTCTTTAAGAAGAAGAGAAGTATTATTCCCGGTCGCTAAGAACTAACCACCTGAATGTGGATCATTACAGATGCAAAACACAACTGTGATATTGCCAATATAGAACTATTAGCAATAGTTGAGGCATTGATGCAATGGAGGAGATATGTCCTGAACAACAACTATCCTGTCAGAATTCTCACCAAACACAAGAATCTGGTCCTCTTCATAACAATAAAGTAATACTATGATCACCAGATAAGATGGATAGAACACCACAGTAAATACAACTTCAATATCAAATACAGACCTGGAAAAGAGAGTGGAAAGCCAGATGCTCTTATATGAATCACAACTGACGAACCGCAAATCATAGAGGATGAATGAATAAAACAAAAAATACCAACACTATTACCAAAAGCCTACTTTGAGGGAATTGAAATTATTGAACTGACCTCAACTGAGGAAAAAGGAATCAAGAAGGTAAACAAAGAAGAGAAAACAATTCCTAAGATAACAGAACTGTTAAAGGTAGGGAAACAGGAAATGAAAGGGATTGCCTGAGGTTTATGCAATTGGAAAGAAGAAAACATGTTTTATAATGGAAAACAATAGATTCTGAAAGAAGAAGAAATAAAGACATGTATCATATGACAATATCACGATATCCCATACAGCGAGTGAACGGGGAGAAAGATGCCAGGCTCCGTCCGCCC
>NW_003298779.1:206169-224341 GCF_000151645.1 Tuber melanosporum
TGGTGAGAGCTGAGAACTAAAGGAGATTTTGAAGGTGTACTGAGGAACAAAGAAGTAACCGTTAAACCAAGTATATTGAAATACTGTCTGTTGAAGTCTGCCTATTCCATCGTGAAATTAGGTGGTCTTTAAATATACAAATCTGTTCATGTCTAGCATTGAACAAAACTAATCAAAGATATCAATCGATACATTTTGGTAAACCTAATTAAGTATTAAGCGATACTTAAAACAAAGCATAAAACAAAACCAAGTATCAAACAATACTTAAAACAAATCAAGTATCAAAGCAATGCTTAAAACAAAACATAAAACAAAGCCAAGTATTCAACGATACTTAAAACAAACCAAGTATCAAGACGATACTTAAAACAAAACATAAAATAAAATAAAATCAATAACCGAGTACCAGTACTGGTTACATTCCCCAAATCAAAACCACTGTTTAAACAAACAAAATCTAATAATCATCAAAGGTGGAGTCCGAAAAACTAAAAGCTTCAGTTTCTGCCATCAGCTCTTCAGCATAGGTATCACACCAGGGATAAGAAGAAATCCTAAGAAAACATCAAGACTCAAAGAAATGCATGTCACAGTAGTCACAAATACCAGATTCATGCAGTACATCTACCCAAGCGCTATTGCAATCAGGACAGTAGTCCACCCAGAGGATAGCAAAGTTGTCTTCAAGTTGGATAACATTGTGGTTTAACAATAGTCCAACAATCTGTTATCGCAGCCTCACATTGAGTTCCTCATTGTTTGACATCGTTATGGTATTCAGATGGATGTTGGTGATCATATAAGGTTATCAAGAGCCTGCTCCATAGCCTGGTTTTCCTCATCGCTGTTTTCGAATTCCGACTCAAAGTATGGTGCGTAATTCCCATTCCTAGCTTTGAGTTCCATCTACCATCGCTCAGTCTCTGGCATTGTTGGTGTCCATCACATTGTGATATAATTGATCGTTGGAGGAAGGGATTCATTTGGCATGTTGTCTTTCCACCATTCATTTACCATAGCCATAGCATGCTCTAGTCCTTCTAGTGGTTCCCAGCTGTTTTTGCTTATTAGGTATCCTTTCTATTTGACAAGGAACTGATTATTTCGATACCAAAGGCAGTGGTCTCAGACTTCTTCAACTTCCCATTCATCTTTCTTATCAATGACGATAGGTACGGGTCGAGAGTAAATTCTTCCAGGGAACTTGAAGTCATCATTTGGGTGGAATTACGGGACAGCAGAGGCGTGGAAAAATGGAGTATTGTGGCAGTACATACATCCATCTATCTGGATAGTGTAGTTTTCTGTATGCTCATCAAAAGATAAGATCTTGAAAGGTCCTCGCCATCGGGGTTGTAGTTTCTTGCTTCAACCAACCTTGGTAATAAACATGTTTCCATGTACCATGAGTATATCACCTGGTAGAATAGGAACATGTTTGCACCGCCGTTTCTGAGCAGTAGTGGTGCTTCAGAATCGAGCAGGTTTAACAGCTTGGAAGGTATCATTCCGGATAGCTTGATAGCAGTTTAAGTAGTCATCAAAGGTGAGAACTGTGGAGTTCTTGAATAGAGTTGTAGGTAGGAGGGTGGATTGGCGGCCGAAGATTGTGTTGTATGGAGACATTCCCAAGGTATCTAAATATCCAGCATTAATATATGCGGTGAGCTCAATGAGGACTGGTTCCGAATTAGTCTGTCGTTCATTGATCAGGTTCCTAATTCCAGTCTTGACTTGGCGGATCTTTCATTCTGCTTGGCGATTGGTCTCATGATGTCCAGGAGCAGCCATAATGTGGTTAATTCCAAGGGAAGTCAAGGTTTGTTTCCAGAATCTGATGGTGAAGCAGGGATCAGCATCACTGACAATAGATAAAGGGTATCTATAGGGGGTAAATCGGTATCAATGGAGGTTATTCCAGGTGTCTTTAGAGGAATCGGTAACCTTCATTGGTCTGAGCCATGGGTATTCAGAAAACCAATTCACAGCTACTAAGATATTGTCATATCCGGAGGACTTGTTAAATTGTCCTACGAAATCAATGGCATAGGATTCGAATATTTCGCAAGGTAACTGAAGGGTCTGTGCTTTCCCTTCAGGGAGTTGTATTTATTCCTTATTCGCCTGACAGAGTTCACATTGCTTGACGAAATCACAGAAATCCTTTTACATTTCAGGCCAGTAAATATATTCTGAGGCATATTGGAGGTTGCGGTCCACACTCTGGTGTCCTTTGTTGTGGATTTCAGTAATGACATATTTCCTAATGGTCATTCCATTGAACATATGGCCTTTTGGGATGTATAGATAATATTCACCATAACGGGTGCTGGTATAGACTATTCCATTGGATATGTTGTAGGGTATGAGATCTCCATGTATGGAGCTATCCATAGATTTGAAATAGATCGGGTCATGGCAATATCCTGCTATCTTCTGACTTCGGAAAGATCAGGGTAATTTTTCAGTAGTTGATCTAACATCTCATTCATCCTCAATGAGGGATCCTCTTGTTGGTTCAATAGGGTCTTCCTCTTCTTCAAAGATTTCATAGAGCTGTCAGTGATGCTCAGGAATCGTGGGAGGCATAACAGAAACAATGGTTTCATTATTGTATACTCGTAAGAGTCTACTATACAGTGGTCGTGAATCGATCATGGGAGGAGAGGATGGCGGTGCTGACTGTAGAGGGTGTAGGTAAGATATTTCATCCATGTAGGCTACTGCTTGTTCGAGTTCTTCCAGACCTTAGTATAGTATAGGGGCAGGATTAAGAGTAAGGGGAGATTGGATCGATCTATCATCAACTTCATCCATCACCTCTTCTGCTCCTTGCACAGTGTCGAAACTGGTAATTTTGGAATAATTAGCAGACATATAGTAGGGTCACTGGTATCTGTTGCCAAATTTAATTTCAGTCTGGTAAAAAGGGCAAGTATCGAGGTAACGGTGGGACCAGTGTAGTCTGCTTTATTCAAGCTCGTGAGGAGGTGTGCTGCGGAGCATGCAATTGTCTTTCCACTCGTCATTAATGCCTTTTCCTCGTTCTGTTCCATCAGCTCTATATATGGTGTAAGAGAAAAGATTAGAGTGAGAGGCAGTACTGGTAGTAGCCATTGATGGTTCTTGTTTGTAGATGGTGTCGTCAGAGCTATCTTCGTTTTGTCTTGTATGGTCATGAACGAGAGGATGATCTCTGAGTTCTTGATTCTCATATAGGTGGGAGAAAGCATCAGCTAAATAGTTGGTTCTTCCTGGGATATAGATGATTTTTGCATCGTAATTGCTGATTTTCCCTATCCATCTTGTTCTTCTCCTTCCAGATATTCTTTCTGCTTTAAGATTAGGAAGAAGTTAGTGGTCAGTAACAATGGTGAAGGTATTGCCTATCAGGATGTGGTTGAAAGAGGTAAGGGCATCAAACACTACAAGGGCTTCCTTGTCTCTAGTTCTGTAGTTCATCTGTGAATTGGTAAACTCTCTGCTATGTAATGATGCGGTCTTGCCATTCCATGAGAGGTTCCTTGCCCAACCCATGCTCCAACTCCAACATCTGATACATCAGTAATCAGCCATATTGGGTCTGATTTACTGTAGTCAATAGGCCGTATAATATTGGCATTCTTAATTAATTCCTTGATGTTGGTAAAAGCTTGGTCATGAGTGTGGGTCCAGACAAATTCTGCATTGCCAGTAAGGTCTGTGAGGAACGCTGTCACAGTGGCATGGTGTGGTAGGAACTGGGAGATATAATTGACTAGTCCTAAGAATCATATGAGTTCCTTTTAATTTCAGGGTGTTGTCCATTCTGTTAAACAGGATATTTTTCTAGATGCTGCATGTATTCCTTCATCATCTATCACATATCCAAGGATATTGAGCTTATCGGCAAACAGAATTGATTTGTTCCTGCTAGCGTAGAACTTAGGTTCCCTAGTCTGGTACAAACCAAACCTATATGGTAAGCTTGTTCCGTTTCAGAGTTTAAGAAGATGAGGATATCGTTAATGTAAACCCATACAAAATAGTGGAGGTATTCACTTTGGAGGTTTTCCATAATTTGTATAAATGTGGTGGGCACTTTCGTATCACCTTGTAATATAACTCGGCTAATGAAACTTCCGAAGAGTGTTTTGAAACTGTTATAGCATTCGATTTCTGGATCTAACCCTGTTTGGAGATAGGTATCGCTTAGGGCAATTGTAACCGGTACGGGTACTCGGTTATTGGTTTTGTTTTATGTTTAGTTTTAAGTATCCCTTTGATACTTGGTTTGTTTTAAGTATCGTTTGATACTTGGTTTTGTTTTATGTTTTGTTTTAAGTATCGCTTTGATAATTGGTTTGTTTTAAGTATCGTTTGATACTTGGTTTTGTTTTATGTTTTGTTTTAAGTATCGCTTTGATACTTAATTAGTTTCACTAAAGTGTATCGATTGATACCTTTGATTAGTTTCGTTCATGCAAGACATAAGCAGATTTGTGTATTTAAAGACTGCCTGTTTCTACGATAGAAAAGGCAGACTTCGACAGACAGTATTTCAATATACTTGGTTGAACGGTAACTTCTTTGTTCCTCAGTACACCCACGAAGCCTCCTTTAGTTCTCAGCTCTCGCCTCCTCTCCGGAAGAGCAGGCCACCTGCCAACTATCATATCCTTTACCGATAACGTGATTAGCACCTTGCAAACACCTTACATTTTTTTAACCTCAGCAAGTGGTTAAAGAACCTGTCCGCAGATTTAGGCCTGATCAACCTATCGATATCCACCTTAGAACGCTAGCGGAGAAAAGCGACAGAATCACGGCACATTCAGCTTCATCTCAAACCCAAGATAAAGTCTTTGATGACCAGGAGTGGGAAGCAAATCCAAGGGCAGGACGTTAAAAGAAAGCAACAACCCCGGCGCTCTGCCAAAGAGCCGGGCGATCCTGCAAACACGGAAGATACACAACCTCCTGGAGATTTCCCTTCTACCCCAGTAAAGAAGCTTTCTTTTGAACCTCCAATTGGCCCTGAATCCAGTAGCGAATCAGATATGGCTAGCACAGGAGGAGGGCCTTCTGGAGGAGGAAAATCTCAGGCTAGGCCTGCGGAAGAGGAGGTCCCCACAGCATTTGAACCCCCTAAGTTTAAACTTCACCTCCCAGCGAAGTTCACAGGAGAAGGAAAGGACCTCAAACCTGAAGCTTTTGACCGATGGGCGACGGAGCTCTCACACTTCCTACACTTACAAGGAAAGGATGTGGAAGACCATACAGCCGGACTTATCATTGGATCATTCTGAGAAGGAAAGGCAACCGACGCATACCACCAATGCTATAAGGAATACGGTGGGAATGTGAGATTACGAGGAACTACAGTTCTCGATTACGTGAAAGGACGATTCCAATTCTCTATAACCAACGACCTCCTATACAACAAATTCAACCAGCTCCAGCAAGTTAACGGAATGCATGTCAAGTGAATCACCAATGTGGCTACGGACGTGATGATGTATAAGGACCGAATAGAGGAGGGAAGTATCTCCAATTACATCCTGAAGCGACGATTGTACGACACTATGCATCCTACCCTCCGGCGAGAAGTAGAACCACTTGAGGAAGACGGCGATGATATTGCAATAATAATTGCAAGAGCAGAATGAAAAGACGCCATTCTCTGTGAGACCAAGGCCTACAAAACACAGACATCCTCTAGTAGGAACAGCCAGCCACGGCACAAAGCCTCCAGCAACCCTGAAGACGATACCCCACGGGTTTTCAAGAAGAAAACAAAATACTCCAAAGAATCAAGACTGCAGAAAGGAGAATGTTTTGAATGTGGAAAAACAGGACACATGGCAAAGAACTGCCCTACGAAGAAAGGAAAAGGAAAGGCAATTAAGCAAGAGGCGTCGGCCAACCATATTGAGAATGATAATAATGATACCCAACCCAGCGAATATGAGGAGATCCATATCAGATATATCGATATGGAATGCAACAGTGTTTGACCTCCGGCTACTTACAAAGCACACACCGCCCTGGAAAGTACTATCCTGATCAATGGCAAAAAGGCTCGAGTCCTATTCAACACTGGTGCAATCGGAAGAGATATGATTAGTAATGCCTTTGTCTCTGTCCATGGACTCCCAACTCGAGATCTTAACCAACCCATACCAGTCAATATGGCAGTAAAGGGATCACGATCCACAAGCCATAAAACCTGTAGTGTGACTATTCGACTTGGTTCTGCAGTCCTACCCCCCCAGGAAATGCTGGTTGGAAATTTAGCCAAATACAATACCCTAATAGGTATGCCATTCATGAACCGCTACAAAGCTATAATCAGGTGTGGGGAATCAACCATCGATTTCCCAGATCAGAAGGTCAGAGTCTCGTGCAAGCGAACAAGCCGTGAGTACCGATGCGCAGTCTGTGAAGCAACTGCCTAACGACTATTGGACGAATACTCTAATGTTTTCCCTGATCAAATACCTGAAGAACTGCCGCCTATGAGAGAGGTGAACCACCACATTCACCTCTGAGACTCCTCTAATCTCAAGAACCAACCTACCTACTCTATTCCTGACGCATACAAAAGCCCACTTTGTGATTGGATCAACCAACAACAAAGCAGAGGAGTCATCTACCGGGCAGAAGCCCCAGGTGCCGCTCGTATGTTTGTTCAACCCAAAGCAGATGGCAAAAGAATCCGCCCCTTAGTTGACCTCAAGCTACGGAGTGAAAACATGGCTATGGACAGCTCCGCTATCCCAAACCAAACCCATATCCTAAATGCTGTTGGACGGGCCAGATTCCGAAGTAAGATTGACCTAAGCGATGCCTACTTCCAAACAAGGTTAGATCCAGAAAGCGAACGCTACAACAGTTTCAAAACACCCTTCGGAAGTTTGATTAGCCGAGTTATGTTATAAGGTGATATGAATGCGCCTGTCACCTTTATGCGAATTATGGAAAACCTCCTGAGCGAATACCTCGACCATTTTGTTTGGGTCTACATTGATGATATTCTCATCTTCTCGAACACCAAAATAGAACACGCCTTCTATATAGGTTTGGTATGTACCAAACTTAGGGACGCTAAATTCTACGCTAGCAGAAACAAATCAATTCTGTTTGCAATAAACTCGATATCCTTAGACATGTTATAGATGATGAAGGAATACATGCAGCCGATGAAAAAATATCCTGTTTGATAGAATGGACGACACCCCAGAATCAAAAAGAACTCATGCGGTTCCTAGGACTAGTCAACTATATTTCCCAGTGCCTACCACATCACGCCACTGTAACAGCACTGCTCACAGACCTTACCGGCAATGCAGAATTTGTCGGGACCCACACTCATGACCAAGCCTTTACCAACATCAAGGAGTTGATTAAGAATGCCAATGTTATTGAACCTATCAACTATAGTAAACCAGAACCAATATGGCTGATGTAACGTGTTCGCAAGGTGCTAATCACGTTATCGGTACAGGATACTATAGTTGGCACGTGGCCTACTCTTCCAGAGAGGAGGCGAGAGCTGAGAACTAAAGGAGGCTTCGAGGATGTACTGAGGAACAAAGAAGTAACCGTTCAACCAAGTATATTGAAATACTGTCTGTTGAAGTCTGTCTTTTCTATCGTAGAAACAGGCGGTCTTAAAATACACAAATCTGTTCATGTCTAGCATGAACGAAACTAATCAAAGGTATCAATTGATACTCTTTGGTAAAACTCCTTATGTATCAAAGTGATACTTAAAACAAAACATAAAACAAAACCAAGTATCAAAGCGATACTTAAAACAAAATATAAAACAAAACCAAGTATCACAGCGATACTTAAAACAAAACATAAAACAAAACCAAGTATCAAACGATACTTAAAACAAACCAAGTATCAAAGCGATACTTAAAACAAAACATAAAACAAAACTAATAACCGAGTACCCGTACCGGTTACAGCTGATTACTGATGCATCGGATGTTGGAGTTAGAGCATGGTTTGGACAAGGGGCCTCCCATGAAACGGTGAGACCGGCAGCATTACACAGGAGGAAGTTCACTAACTCACAGATGAATTATGGAACAACAGACAAGGAACCCCTTGCTGTGATTGATGCTCTCGCCGCTTTCAACCACATCCTGATAGGCAATACCATCACTATTGTTACCGACCACCAACCCCTCACTAATCTTAAAACAGAAAGAATATCTGGAAGGAGAAGAACAAGATGGATAGGTGAAATCAGCAAATACGATGCAAAAATCATCTATACCCCTAGAAGAATGAACTATTTAGCTGATGCTCTCTCCCGCCTATATGAGAACCAAGATCTCGCAGATTCTCCTCTTGTTCATGACCACACAAGACAAAGCGAGGACAGCCCTGACAACACCTCCTATGAACAAGAACCATCGATGGCTACCTCCAGCGCTGCCACTCCCTCCAATCCTTTCTCTTACACCATATACAGCGCTGCCGGAACGGAACGAGGAAAGGACATTGATGAAGAATGGAAAGACAATTGCACGCTCCGCAGCACACCTCCTCACGAGCTTGAACAAAGCAGACTCCACCGGTCCCACTGTTATCATAACATCTGCCCTTTTCACCAGACTGAGATTAAGTTCGGCAACAGATCCCAGCGACGGTACTATATGCCTGCTGACGATTCCAAAAACAACAGCCTCGACACCGCAGAAGGGGCAGAAGAGATGATCGATGGAGATGAATCGACCCAACCTCCTCATACCCTTAATCCTGTTCCAACACGATACCAAGGTCTTGAAGAACTCGAACAAGCAGCAGCCTATGTGGATGCGATATCCTATTTACACCCTCCACAGTCAGCCCTGCTATCCTCTCCTCCCATTACCGACTCACGACCACTATATGGTGGAACCCTATGATTTTACAACAATGAAACCATTCTCTCAGTCATACCCCCTACAATTCTGGAGCATGGTTGACAACTCTATGAAGCCTTTGAGGAAGAAGAAGCTCCTATCGAACCAACAAGAGGATCCCTGATTGAGGATGAACGAGATGTTAGATTAACTACAGAAGAATTAACCTCCTCTTTCCGAAGCCAAATGATAGCAGGATATCGCCATGACCTAATTTACTTCAAAGCCATGGATAGCTCTAGGCATGGAGATCTTGCTCTAAACAACATATCCAACAGAGTGGTCTATACCAGCACCCATTATGGTGAACATTGTCTATACATTCCGAAAGGCCACAAGTTCAATGGAATGACTATTAGGGAAAATGTTATTACCGAAATCCACAACAAAGGACACCATAGTGCGGATCGCAACCTCCAATATGCCTCAGAATATATTTACCGGCCTGAAATGCGAAAGGACTTCTGCAATTTTGTCAAGCTATGTGAACTCTGCCAGGCAAATAAGGAGCGAACACAACTGCCTGAAGGGAAAGCACAGACCCTCCAACTACCATGTGAAATATTCGAATCATATGCCATCGATTTCGCAGGACCTTTCAACAAATCGGCAGGATATGATACTATCTTGGTAGCTGTGGATCGATTCTCTGGATACACATGGGTCATACCAATGAAGGTTACCGATTCCTCCAAAGACACCTGGAATAACCTCCAACGATACCTGTTTACCCCCCATGGGTACCCCTTATCTATTGTCAGTGATGCTGATCCCCGCTTTACCACCAGATTCTGGAAGCAAACCTTGACCTCCCTCGGAATAAACCGCATTATGGCTGCCCCTGGACACCGTGAGACTAATGGCCAAGCAGAACGAAAAATCCACGAGGTTAAGACCGGAATTAGGAACCTGATCAATGAACGACAAACCAACTGGGAACCAGCCCTTGTTGAGCTAGCAGCATATATCAATGCCGGATTTTCAGACACCTAGGGAATGTCTCCATACAAAGCAATCTTCGGCCGCCAATATCCTCTCCTGCCTACAACCCTATTCAAGAACTCCTCAGTCCCTGCCCCCAATGACCACTTAAACCGCCACCAAGCAATTCAGAATGACACCTTCCCAGCTGTTAAAGCTGCCTGATTCTGAAGCACCACTACTGCTCAGAAGCGACAATGCAAACATGTCCCTATTCTACCAGGTGATATACTCATGGTACATGGAAACATGTTCACAACCAATGTTGGACGCAGCAAGAAACTGCAACCTCGATGGCGAGGACCTTTCAAAGTCATATCCTTTGACGAGCATACAGAGAACTACACTGTTCAGATGGATGGATGCATGTACCGTTGCAATACTGCAGTTTTCCACGCCTCTGCTGTCAAACGATTCCACCCAAATGACGACTCCAAGTTCCCTGGAAGAACCCACTCTCGACCAGCACCTATCATCATTGAGAAGAAAGATGAATGGGAAGTTGAAGAAATCCGAGACCACCACCTTTGGCATGGAAATGATCAGTTCTTAGTCAAATGGAAAGGATATCCAACCAGTGAGAACAGCTGGGAACCGCTAGAAGGACTAGAACACGCTATGGATATGGTAAACGATTGGTGGAAAGACAACATGCCAAATGAATCCCTCCCCCCAACAATCAATTATATCACCATGTGCTGGATACCTACAGTGCCAGAAACTGAGCAATGGCATGCGGACCTCCAAGCTAGAGATGGATTTTGGGCACCATACTTTGAATCGGAATTCGAAAGTAGCGATGATGAAAATCAAGCTATGAAAGAGGCCCTCGATAACCTTACCTAGTCACCAATCACCATCCGAATACCATAACGATGTCAAACTATGTGGAACTCAATGTAAGACTGCGACAACAGATTGTTGGACTGTTGTTGAACCACGATGTTATCCAACTTGAAGACTACTTCAAAATCCTCTGGATAGACTACTGTCCTGAATGCGATCACGCTTGGGTTGATGTACAGCGCGAATCTGGTATTCGTGACTACTGTGATTTACCTTTCTTGGAGTCTAAATATTTTCTTAGGATTTCTTCCTGCCCCTGGTGCGATACCTATGATGAAGAGTTTTTAGCGGAAACTGAAGCCATGAGTTTCTCAGAATCCGCTTTTGATGATTATTAGGTTTTGTTTATTTAAACAGTTGTTTTGTTTTGGGGAATGTAACCAGTACAGGTACTCGGTTATTGGTTTTATTTTATGTTTTGTTTTAAGTATCGCTTTGATACTTGGTTTGTTTTAAGTATCGTTTGATACTTGGTTTTGTTTTATGTTTTGTTTTAAGTATCGCTTTGATACTTGGTTAGTTTTAAGTATCGTTTGATACTTGGTTTTGTTTTATGTTTTGTTTTAAGTATCGCTTTGATAATTGGTTTGTTTTAAGTATCGTTTGATACTTGGTTTTGTTTTATGTTTTGTTTTAAGTATCGCTTTGATACTTGGTTTGTTTTAAGTATCGTTTGATATTTGGTTTTCTTTTATGTTTTGTTTTCAGTATCGCTTTGATACTTAATTAGTTTCACCAAAGTGTATCGATTGATACCTTTGATTAGTTTCGTTCAAGCTAGACATGAGCAGATTTGTGTATTTAAAGACCGCCTGTTTCTACCATAGAAAAGGCAGACTTCGACAGACAGTATTTCAATATACTTGGTTGAACGGTTACTTCTTTGTTCCTCAGTACACCCTCGAAGCCTCCTTTAGTTCTCAGCTCTCGCCTCCTCTCCGGAAGAGTAGGCCACCTGCCAACTATGGTATCCTTTACCGATAATGTGATTAGCACCTTGCGAACACGTTACATCAATCTTGATTCGGAATCTAGCCCATCCAACTGCATTTAGGATTTGAGTTTGGTTTGGGATAGTGGAGCTGTCTATAACTGTGTTATCATTTCGTAGTTTGAGGTCAACCAGGAGGCGAATTCTTTTGCCGTCTGCTTTGGGTTGGACAAACATAGGTGCAGTACCTGGTGCTTCTGCTCAGTATATGACTTCTCTTCATTGTTGTTAGTTTATCCAGTCACATAGTGGGTTTTTATATGCGTCAGAGATTGAGTAGGTAGGTTGGTTCTTAAGATTGGAGAGATCTCTGAGGTGGATGTAGTAGTTCACTTCCCTTATAGGCTGTAGTTCTTTGAGAATCTGATCAGGAAAAACATCAGAGTACTTATCCAATAGATGTTGGGCAGTTGCTTCACAGACTGCAGCTCGGTACTATCTGCTTGTTGGTTTGCATGAGACTCTGACCTTCTGATCTGGGAAATCGATGGTTGATTCCTCACATCTCATTATAGCTTTGTGGCAATCCAGGAATGGCATCCCTATCAGAGCATTGTACTTGGCTAGGTTTCCAACTAGCATTTCCTGAGGAGGTCGGACAGCGGAGCCAACCTGGATTGTTGCGCTACAAGTTTTATGGCTTGTGGATCGTGAACCCTTTACTGCCATATTGACTGGTATGGGCTGGTTAAGGTCTCGAGTTGGGAGTCCATGGACCAAGACAAAGGCATTGCTGATCATGTCCCTTACAATCGCGCCAGTATTGAACCGGACTCTAGCCTTCTTGCCATTGATTTGAATAGTACCTTCAAAGGTGGTATGTGCTTTAAATGTAGTAGGAGGTCGGACACTGTTACATTCCACATTGATCTATCCGATATGGATTTTCTCATAGTGACTAGATCGCGCATCACCACTATCACTCTTGATATTGTTGGCCGATACCTCTTGCTTAATCACCTTTCCTTTTCCTTTCTTTATATGGCAGTTCTTTGCCATGTATCCCGTTTTTCCACATTCAAAGCAGTCTCCTTTTTGTCATCTCGATTCTTTGGAGAATTTTGTTTTCGTCTTAAAAGCTCATAGTATGTCATCTTCAGAGTTGTTGGAGGGCTTGTGTCATAGTTGCCTATTACTACTAGACGATACCTGTATCTTGTATGCCTTGGTTTCATGGAGGATTGTGTCCTTTCATTCTGCCCTTGCAATTCTTATTGCAATCTTATCGTCATCTTCCTCAAGTGGTTCTACCTCTCACCGGAGGGTAGGATGCATAGTATCATAGA
Organism: Tuber melanosporum; assembly: GCF_000151645.1. Lineage (NCBI taxonomy): Eukaryota > Fungi > Ascomycota > Pezizomycetes > Pezizales > Tuberaceae > Tuber > Tuber melanosporum. The sequence goes on from NW_003298779.1 coordinate 219,180, forward strand.
ATCGTCGCTTACGGATGTAGTTGGAGATGCTTCCTTTCTTCCTTCAGTCCTTATATATCATCAGATCCGTAGCTACATCTGTGATTCTCTTAACATGCATTGCATTAACATGGTGAAACTGGTTGAATTTGTTGTATAGGAGGTCGTTGGTGACACAGGATTGGAATCGGCCTTTCAGGTAATCGAGAACTGTGGATCTTCTTAGTCTTACATTTCTGCTGTATTCCTTATAGCATTAGTAGTATACGTCTGTTGCCTTTTCTTCATTGAATGATCCAATGTATAGTCCTGTTGTAGGGTCTTCCACATCTTTCCCTTGAAGGAGAAGGTAGTGTGTAAGTTCAGTTGCCCATCGATCGAATGCTTCAGGTTTGAGGTCTTTTCCCTCTCCCTTAAACTTTGCTGGCAGGTGCAGTTTGAATTTACGGAGTTCAAATACTCCGGGTACTTTCTCCTCTTCAGGCCAAGTCTGAGACCTTTCTCCTCCGGAAGGCCCTCCTGTTAGGTGGAGACAACTTGATAGACTTCAAAGTTGTCTAAGCCAATTAAGATTTGTTTCTGTAGACAGAAATTGTCTAGGAAGGCTCGGACTTGGCTCATTTCATTTATGACTACTAGGAGCGAAGTAGAATAGGTAAAGTTCAGTAGAGTCATAAAAACAATATTATATTGTTAAGGTCTCTTCTCCGTTGCTTGATGATGTCTAAAGCTTGGGAGGCACTTCAATATTCATATTCCACGCCTGAGTGTTCGCAGACTACATTCATTTATCATACAACTATGTACTTCTTCAATCGTTATTCGCGACGTCGAGTTTTCTTCCAAGGTGTGTACACCTGTGGACCCTGAAACCATCACACCTTCTTCTGTAATTACAATATTTCTTGTTAGGAAGTGTGCTGTCCCCAATAGTAATATCCCGATTAGCAGAGTCTTTAGACTTATGGCCTAGTTCTTAAGTCGAACTGAGTTGGCTCCAATTGTCTTCGCCATTGATAAAATGATCAGTTTTATCCGCAACTATATCTGCAAAAGTGGTCGTCTGACTCCGATCCTTTGTAACTCCATACCCAACCAATAGATTTTTTTTGGATAACTTCCTACTAACTCGCAGGAAGCTATTCCACCAGATTGGTAATTAATCCCTCAGTCAGTAACCCTTGGTTGCTCTCTGGGTCGTAGGTTTCAGTAACCATTGTAGTATTGAGGATCACCCCATGGCTACAACGTGTTCCGAAACCCAGTTGCAACACTTCATGAAGTTCGTTGGCTTCTTAGATAGTGTCTTTTGGAGTTCTAGACTCTTCTGGTGGATGTAAATGTATTGGTCTCTAGTAGAAATCCATTACCATTTGATACCATCTCTTTGTGCGAAATGGTCCCGTTACTTATGGCCCATACCAAAGGTGTCATGTATTTGAAGCCAAGTAACTCTCTGACTAGTTGATGGAATTACTCTGTTCCACTTCCCAGGCCTAGCTGAACTTCTCCTCTCATATATCCTGCGATCAGGATCCGGTCAGATGGACAGCGACGACGTATATGGTATTATTCTAACACCTTCAAGTCTGTGGTAATATAGTCACAGGACGAAACTGAGATTAATATATGTGATGACGCGCAGGCCCCGTAAGGGAGCCAGAGGGGGGTGTTGGAGACCAGAGATTCCGATTCCGAGTGGGGTTACCCTACTTAGAGTGGTTCCTGGGTATCAGGTTCTGGCATTCCTAACACCTCCTCCTGTACTCATCATATATGATTCAGTACTGGATTGGCAGTTAATCAGAAGTTCAAAGGAAGGTTTCATTGCTGGGGTGGAAGGGAATTCTCCAGGATTTTATGTGTCTTCCATGTTTGCAGGTTTTCCCTGCTCCTTAGCAGAGCTCCAGGGTTGTGTCTTTCTTGTAAGGTCTTGCTGTGGGATTTGCTTTCCACTCATAGAAGTCAAAGACTCTATGTTGGTTTTGAGACAAAGCCAAATGTGCCGTGATTCTGCCGCTTCTCTCTACTAGCGTTCTGAGGTGGATATCGATAGGTTGATCAGGCCTAAATCCGAGGACAGGTTCTTCACCACTTGCTGAGGTTAAAAAAAATGTAATGTACTCACAAGGTGCTTGTCACGTTATTGGTAAAGATACAATAGTTGGCAGGTGGCCTGCTCTACCAGAGAGGAGGTGAGAGCTGAGAACTACTGGAGATTTTGAAGGTGTACTGATGAACAAAGAAGTAACCGTTCAACCAAGTATATTGAAATACTGTCTGTCGAAGTCTGCCTTTTCCATCGTGAAATCAGGCAGTCTTTAAATACACAAATCTGTTTATATCTAGCATGAACAAAACTAATTAAAGGTATTAATCGATACATTTTGGTAAAACTAATTAAGTATTAAGCGATACTTAAAACAAAACATAAAACAAAACCAAGTATCAAACAATACTTAAAACAAATCAAGTATCAAAGCAATACTTAAAACAAAACATAAAACAAAACCACGTATCAAATGATACTTAAAACAAACCAATTTATCAAGCGATACTTAAAACAAAACATAAAACCAAACCAAGTATCAAACAATACTTAAAACAAACCAAGTATCAAGGCAATACTTAAAACAAAATATAAAACAAAACCAATAACTGAGTACCCATACCAGTTACATATGTCAAAAACTACGACATATAGCAACGAATAAAAATGTCTAAACATACACCAAATGGATTCCTGAAATTAAGCGAAGTTTCACAACAACCTTGGGAAACAATTACTATAGACTTCATCATGTACAGTCGTGTCCGTAAAGTCTTCATACCCCAGCAGCATAACCACACAACCACAACACCTCTCCATGGAAAATTGAAAAAAAATTCAAACAACTCAATTAAGAAAAGTATATTAATAGAACTAATAAGCCTTAAGAAAATATTATTACCACTTTGTATGACCACCATCTATATCTAGTACAGCCTGTATTCTCTCAGACATCCTATCTATCCACCCATCCAACTTCTCTTAGGAAATTAAATCCCATTCCTCCTTTGCTGCCTGAAATAATTCAGCAGCACTGTGAGGCCTCCTATCCAACCTGAAGAATCGATTTCTGAGGGCTCTTTTGAGCAGAGCCCAAGTGTTCTCAATAGGATTGAGATCTGGTGAGTTGGGTGGCCAAGGCAATTTTTGATAACCACAGTCTGACTGCAATTTTCGGTTTTCCTCACCACCATGCCATGAGACTTTGCCTGCTGCTAGGTAGATGTTATCAGAAGGTCTATCCAGACCTTCTATAAAAGGGATGAGGTATGGCTGGTGGATTTCAGTTGCATATTGGTGGGAATTGAGGCCAAGTCTGTCTCTTTTGCTGGTTCTTTCTTCCTCCCCCCACTTCCTTACAAGAATTAACTCAGTCCTGCTACCCTTCATGATTGCAGCATAGACCCCAATACTAGTCCTCCCAGACTTAAAGCTAGGCTTCAAGTTTTTTTCTTCCAGCTCTTTACTAGGTCTAACTGTGACCTTCCTGCCAGTAGGATTTGGATCATAGATAATGGTGGCTTCATCCACAAAAACAACCCAATTCCATGCACCCCTCCAATTCCTCCTTCTTCTAGCAAACTCCTTTCTCTTCTCCTTCTCTCCTTTCCTCCAAAAAGGTTTTTTTCTAGGTATCAGAAGCTTAAAACTAGCTTCTGATATGATCTTATCCAGAGATGTCTTTTCTAAACCAATATTCGCTTTTTGGTAATGTCGCATAACGCTAAATGAGGCTCAGCATCGATAATGGACTCCACTATCTTTTTTTTTTGAGGGGTAATTGTTGTTGGTTTTCCAGATCCGGGGGCATCATGGGTATTTCCATCTCTTGATTCAGCTCTTTTGACTACTGATTGAACAGTTGCCTTAGAGATACCCATAACCTTTGAAATTTTATTATACCCCATATCAGTATGTTTATACAGGGCATAAATTTCCTTATTTTGGTCTTCTCTAGCTCTTCGAGTATGTGGGGGGGTCATGGTAGAGGTGGTTGTTGTGGGGATGGAGGACAACACCATTGCCACGCTGGGGTATGAAGACTTTACGGACACGACTGTACCTACCTCCATCACAAGGGTACCATAGTATTCTGGTCGTGGCAGATCACCCGACCAAAATTACTAATTTCATTCCATTCAAGCAGAATATGGATATATGAGATTTTATCTGAACATTCTTCCAAGAGGCTTTCCAACTACACAGCCTTCTAAAGAATATCATTACAAATCGAAGATTATTATTCACATTAACATTATGGAAAAATGTAACCAGAGATATGGTGATACAAAATCTGCTCACTACCATATTTCACTCACAGACTGATGGACAAACAGGATAGATAAATGCAATTTTCAAGTAATATTTATAGACCTAAGTCAATTATCAATAAGATGATAGGTACAAGCTCTTATCAATGGCTGAGTTTACATACAACAATGGGAGATAAGAAATGAAAGGCACGACACCATTCTTCACCAATTACTGACAACATCCACAAAGTCAGGCGACAAATCATTCACTACATTGTGTGATAGCAGATAAAACGAATATCGAAAAACTCCAAGAAATATTAAGATACTAAATAAGTCAAGTGTAACAACAGTAAAAAGAACAATATGATCAACACCAGAGATGCGATCTGAACATACCACCTGGAGATATGGTGTGGCTACTAAGATGCAATATGAATATAATGCGACCATCGAAGAAATTAGACTACAAGAAAAGGAGGACATTCCCGATGCTGAAAAAAGTGGACGACCGAGCTTATAAGCTCGATCTTCGTCCCTCGATGTAAATACAGAACTTGTTCTACATCTCACACCTTGAACTACACAGTAACAACAAGTTTCCCTCGCAAACAATTATTCCCCTTCCTCTGATTGAGCATGACAGAGAACCAGAATATAAACTCAATAAAATAATTAATTCCCACTTCTACTATAGTAATCGCTAATACCGAGCCAAGTTGACTAGTTATTCACCCGTGTACCTTAAGACTTGGTACTTCTCTAAAAACTTCAAAAATGTAAAAGATGGCCTTTCAACCTTCTACTAGCAATCACCAGGCAAGCTCAGCGCAGGTAACTACTGTTCTTCATTATTTATGACAGCGGCATACGTATAAGTC
>NW_003298779.1:224379-346201 GCF_000151645.1 Tuber melanosporum
GTATAAGGCACGAACACTAGTAGGTTTTCTATTAGATGATGGATGTCCTGTACACTATGGGGACAAAGTAGGCTCAGAATGGTTTCTGAGAAAATACAGAAAGCATGGCCTGCACCCGGACTATACCCTCAAGTACTGAAAACAGTGCTTAAACAACACATACAAGATACAGAGGGTGAAGAAAATCTCTGCGGGATACTACTCTCCGAAGAGAGGAACAAAGAAAGAGTTGGCGGAAATAAACGCCAGCAGAAGGTCCAAAACCTCTCTACGGAAACAGAGCCAGATGTTGGAAGCTTATATAGGTAGATCAGAGGACTTCTAGAACAACACGGCTGGGCAGAGACTACAATTTAGTCAAAGGAAAAAAAAGAGTCATGCAGCTGGGACAAATGAAAGACAATCAGTGATACATGATGGAAATGGCGAACCTCATACTCAAATTGGTGAGGATATGGTGGCAGACAGTAGATAACAAGTTCAATAGGCTTCAGAGATCTATGTGCAGAACTGGACAGCAACTATTGAAGCTTGGAGAAAGAGCCTAATAGGACTCAGGCTTAGAGGGAGAGGAGCTAAATCACAAATGTGGCATAAGAAGGAAAGAATTTTCACATGACTCATAATTATAAGGCATAGGTATGTTATTGTTTTGTGCATATGACTTATTGGAGTCATATGACTTGTTATGTTATGATTTGTTATGTTTGGCACATGACTTAATTATGAGTCATGGGACATGCTCCTGGCGAGTGCACCTTGCAAGTGTACCTTGGGGGTATGCCTTATGCATATGATTTATGTTTTACACATGACCTTGTTATGAGGTCATGGGTGTTCCGCAGGTGACCACATTGGGTCGTATGACATATTTATTACATTATGATTAGTTTATGAGTTTTTGCACATGACCTTGGTACAAGGTCATGTGTTTTACACATGTTACCACTTTGGTCATATGACTAGTTTGTTATGATTTGGTTTCGCGCATGTGATCACTTTGGGTCACATGACTTAAGGTGAAAAGAGTACTATATAAGGAGGCCTGTATGGCCGAGGAGGACAGGCTCTTCACACTTTGTTCAAAGTACTTTTCCTACTTATTACTTGAATGAATAAAAAACACATTTACGCTATTTATCATGATTACAACATTTGTTCCCATTATGACAAGAATACTCTACCCAAGGTAGAGTTAGAAAATGCTTACAATATGTGTTGCAGATAGAAGACATTGGTCTTGTACTATCAGCGATATAAGCATAAGTCTAAGAAATATCTTACTGCAAAAGAAAAAGAGAAGTATTATTCCCTGTCGCCAAGAACTAACTATCTGAGGTAGAATCATTACACAAGCTGTAACTTGGAGGTGTAGTGGCTAACACCTACCTTCGGCCCTATTATAAGTTTTTAGTATCATGGGCTACACCCTAGAGAGTTGATGTAAGTCTAGAAAATATCTATCAGTTAAGATACTCCTGTAACACCATATATGCTCACTTTATCCAGTTAACTGGAGGCTATCTACAGGATATATGGCAGAATGCAAAGAATAGTCTATAGGTGGTCTCGTGCAAAACAGACCAGTACTGATCAAGTGATACCACATTGAAGTTAGAGGTAGTATGTGAAGTTACTGTTACTAGAGGCCTATAGGCGAGGTAATCGAAGTCCATTGCCCTGAGAGTCTAATTGTATTAGAGAATCATTAAAGACTCTGAGACACTAGTCTGAGGTTATAATGTATTAGGAATACTGGAATCTGATACCTAGGAATTATCCTAAGTAGGGTAACCCCACTCAGAATCGGAATATCTGGTCTTCTACACCCATCTCCAGCCCCCTTGCAGGGCCTGCAGGTCATCATACATATCCATCTCAGTTGTGTCCTGTGTCTATAATGCTACAGAATTGAAGGTGTAAGAATAACTCTGTATATATTACTACTATCTGTCTGACCAGATCCCATTTGTTGCATATATGAGAGGTGACCTCTGGCTAGGTCTGAGAAGTAAAGCAGAGTGAATCCGTTGACTACTCAAAGGGTTACTAGGCTTCAAGGATGTAATATTCTTGGTACAGGCCATAGGTTATGGGACACATTTGAACCATAAGATAATTTCGAATTGTAAAGAATCTCATTAAGAAGCCAATACATTTACACCTGTCTAATAATAACTAGAAGAGTCTAGAAATGTGAAGAACATTACCATAGAAGCCAATAGACTTCACGGAGTATTACAACTGGGTTCAGGAATGCGCTGTAGTTGTGAAAATAATTTCCCATACTAGAATTGCCATTTAAATCCTGTTACCTAGAATAAACAAGCATTGCTGACCGTAGGATTATCTCTCAATCCAGTAGAATAGCTTCCTGTGAATTAGTAAGAAGTTCTCCAGAAGAAATCTGTGGGTTGGATATGGAGTTATGGAGTTTTGAAGTCAGACGACCAAGGAAGGTTACAATCACGACTACCTCCTCAGATACAACCAGCAGATGTAACTGATCGTTTTATCAATGACGGAGACAATTAGGACCAACTCAGTTCGACTTGAGAACTAGGCCATAAGTCTAAAGACTCTGATAATCAGATAATTACCATTGGGAACGGTATAGCTCCTAGTTAGCAATATCGTAATTACTAAAAAGAGTATAGTGATTTTCATAGTCTTCAGGTATTCGTACCTTTGAAGAACACCAGATGTTGTGAGTTATAACGAGAGAGGTACATAGCTGTATAATAAATAAATGTAGTCCGTGAATACTCAGATATGGAATATAAATTTTGAAGTACTTACTAAGCTTTTAGATATCTTCGAGCAACAGAGAAGAGACTTTAATAATATAATATTGTCTTTACGATTCTATTCTACTTTACCTACTGTACTTCACTCTTGATAGTCATAAACGAAATGGGTGAAATTCAAGCCTTCCTAGACAATCTCCCTCTCCAGAAGAGAAATCTTGCTTGGACTAGACAACTCTGAAGTCTATTAGGTTATCTCTACCTAACATGATGAGACCTACTTCTAGGCGCGTTGACTATGGGTAGTGCATATTAGTAGTAAACCTGTAAAGAGGTCTAGCAGGAAAGCTATGTGGCCATTATCCGTAATAATATGTAATAGAGTAGAATTGGATAAATGTTCAGGGTCTGCGGAAGCTTGTAGATGACTAAGTGTATATAGGTAGAGAGTTCCATAGTTGGTACTCCAACTATGTAGGTATGGCAGCTCGATATTGACATATCTATGATAAGAAGAGTTCGTACTCCTGTAGTTGCATTGTACATGTAGCAGCTAAAATACTTGTGTTAGGTAGATGTTAGAAAACAACCGAGTAGTCTAGTTCGCTACTGAGGATCTTTGGTCCAACACATGGAGGTTGACTAGAAAGCCCAAGGGGGTTGGATGCTCGCAAATGCAGAGTAGTGATAGAGAGCAACTAGCAGTATATAAAATCTACTTAAGTGTAATGTATTCGCAAGGTGCTTATCACATTATCAGCACAAGGTATAATAGTTGACAGGTGGCCTGCTATATCAGAGAGCAGATAAGAGCTGCAAATTAAAGAAGTCTTCAAAGGTGTACTGGAAAAACTAGAAAGTAACCATTCAACCAAGTATATTGAAAATACAGTCTGTTAAAGTCTGCTTTTTCCATCATAGAATCAGGTGGTCTTTAAATACACAAATCTGGTCATATCTACCATAAACAAAACTAATCAAAGGTGTCAAGTGATACACTTTGGTAAAGCTACTTAAGTATTAAAGTGATACTTAAAATACAAATATAAAACAAAACCACATATCAAATGATACTTAAAACAGATCAAGTATCAAAGCGATACTTAAAACAAAACATAAAATAAAACCAAGTATTAAACAATACTTAAAACAAACCAAGTATCAGAGCGATACTTAAAACAAAATATAAAACAAAACCTTTAACCAAATACCAGTACTGGTTACAAGTATTGTGTCACTTCTATGTGATAAATATTAAATTGTGTATTAAAATACTTCAAATTTGAACAAATAAGGGAAGAGAAAAGGTGTAACCGGTACGGGTACTTGGTCATTGGTTTTGTTTTATGTTTTGTTTTAAGTATCGCTTTGATACTTGGTTTGTTTTAAGTATCGTTTGATACTTGGTTTTGTTTTATGTTTTGTTTTAAGTATCGCTTTGATACTTGGTTTGTTTTAAGTATCGTTTGATACTTGGTTTTGTTTTATGTTTTGTTTTAAGTATCGCTTTGATACTTGGTTTGTTTTAAGTATCGTTTGATACTTGGTTTTGTTTTATGTTTTGTTTTAAGTTTCGCTTTGATACTTGGTTTTGTTTTATGTTTTGTTTTAAGTTTCGCTTTGATACTTGGTTTGTTTTAAGTATCATTTGATACTCAGTTTTGTTTGATGTTTTGTTTCAAGTATCGCTTTGATACTTAAGGAGTTTTACCAAAGAGTATCAGTTGATACCTTTGATTAGTTTCGTTCATGCTAGACATGAACAGATTTGTGTATTTAAAAACTGCCTATTTCTACGATAGAAAAGGCAGACTTCGACAGACAGTATTTCAATAAACTTGGTTGAACGGTTACTTCTTTGTTCCCCAGTACACCCTCGAAGCCTCCTTTAGTTCTCAGCTCTCGCCTCCTCTCTGGAAGAGCAGGCCACCTGCCAACTATCGTACCTAGTACCGATAACGTGATTAGCACCTTGCGAACACGTTACATTTTTTTAACCTCAGCAAGTAGTTAAGAACCTGTCCCCGGATTTAGGCCTGATCAACCTATCGATATCCACCTCAGAACGCTAGCCGAGAGAAGCGGCAGAATCACAGCACATTCGGCTTCATCTCAAACCCAAGATAGAGTCTTTGACGAGCAGGAGTGGGAAGCAACTCCCACGGCAAGACCTTACAAGAAAGAAACAACCCCGGCGCTCTGCTAAAGAGCCAGGCGATCCTGCAAACATGGAAGATACACAACCTCCAGGAGAATTCCCTTCTACCACGGCAAAAAGGCCTTCCTTTGAACCTCCAAACGACCCCGAAGCTAGTAACGAATCCGATATGGCTAGCACAGGAGGAGGGCCTTCTGGAGGAGGGAGATCTCGCGCAAGGCCTGAGGAAGAGGAGGTACCCGCAGCATTTGAACCCCCTAAGTTTAAACTCCACCTCCCAGCGAAGTTCCCAGGTGAAGGAAAAGACCTCAAACCTGAAGCCTTTGAACGATGGGCAACAGAACTCTCACACTTCCTACTCTTCCAAGGGAAAGATGTGGAAGACCCTATAACCGGACTTATCATTGGATCATTCTATGAAGGAAAGGCAACCAACGCATACCACCAATGCTATAAAGACTTCGGCGGGAATATAAGATTAAGAGGATCTACAGTTCTCGATTACCTGAAAGGACGATTTTAATCCTCTATAACCAACGACCTCCTATACAACAAATTCAACGAGCTCCAGCAAGTTAACGGAACGCATGTCAAGCGAATCACCGATGTGGCTACAGACCTAATAATGTATAAGGACCGGGTGGAGAGAGGAAGTATCTCCAGATACATCCTGAAGCGACAATTCTACGACACCATGCACTCTACCCTCCGGCGAGAAGTAGAACCACTCGAGGAAGATGGCGATGATATTGCAGTAATAATTGCAAGAGCAGAACGAAAGGACGCCATTCTCCATGAGACCAAGGCCTACAAAACACAGACATCCTCTAGTAGGAACAGCCAGCCACGACACAAAGCCTCCAGCAACTCTGAAGACGATACCCCACGGATTTTCAAGAAGAAAACAAAATCCTCCCAAGAATCGAGACGGCAAAAAGGAGAATGTTTTGAATGTGGAAAAACAGGGCACATTGCAAAGAACTGTCCTACAAAGAAAGGAAAAGGAAAGGCAATTAAGTAAGAGGCTTCGGCCAACAATGCTGAAAGCGATAACGCCCAATCCAGTGAATATGAAGAGATCCATATCAGTTATATCGATGAGGAATGCAACAGTGTTCGACCTCCGGCTACATTCAAAGCACACACCGCTCTAGAAGGTACTATCCTGATCAATGGAAAAAGAGCTCGAGTCCTATTCGACACTGGCGCAATCGGAAGAGATATGATCAGTAATGCCTTTGTCTCTGTCCATGGACTCCCAACTCGTGACCTTAACCAACCCATACCAGTCAATATGGCAGTAAAGGGATCACGATCCACAAGCCATAAAACCTGTTCCACGACTATTCGACTTGGTTCTGCTATACTACCCCCCCAGGAAATGCTGATTGGAAACCTAGCCAAATACGATGCCCTAATAGGCATGCCATTCCTGAACCGCCACAAAGCTATAATCAGGTATGGGGAATCAACCATCGATTTCCCAGATCAGAAGGTCAGAGTCTCATGCAAGCCAACAAGCAGAGAGTACCGAGCCGCAGTCTGTGAAGCAACTACCCAAAAACTATTGGATGAATACTCTGATGTTTTCCCTGATCAAATACCAGAAGAATTACCGCCTATGAGAGAGGTGAACCACCACATCCGCCTCCGAGACCCCTCCAATCTTAAGAACCAACCCACCTATTCTATTCCTGACGCATACAAAAGCCCACTTTGTGATTGGATCAATCAACAACAAAGAAGAGGAGTCATCTACCGGGCAGAAGCCCAAGGTGCCGCTCCTATGTTTGTTCAACCGAAAGCAGATGGCAAAAGCATCCGCCCCTTGGTTGATCTCAAGCTACGGAATGAAAACACGGTTATGGACAGCTCCGCTATCCCAAACCAAACCCAGATCCTAAATGCAGTTGGACGGGCTAGGTTCCGAAGTAAGATTGATCTAAGCGATGCCTACTTCCAAAAAAGTTAGATCCAGAAAGCGAACGCAATAACAGTTTCAAAACACCGTTCGGAAGTTTTATTAGCCGAGTTATGCTACAAGGTGATATGAGTGCACCCGCCACCTTTATGCGAATTATGGAAAACCTCCTGAGCGAATACCTCCACCATTTTGTTTGGGTCTACATTGATGATATTCTCATCTTCTCGAACACCGCAACAGAACAAGCCTACCATATAGGTTTGGTTTGTACCAAACTTAGGGAAGCTAAATTCTACACTAGCAGAAACAAATCCATTCTGTTTGCCGATAAACACGATATCGTAGGACATGTCATAGATGATGAAGGAATACACGCAGCCCCTGGAAAAATAGCCTGTTTAACGGAATGGTCAACACCCCGGAATCAAAAGGAACTCATACGATTCCTAGGACTAGTCAACTATATTTCCCAGTTCCTCCCACACCACGCCACTGTGACAGCGCCGCTCACAGACCTTACAGGCAATGCTGAATTTGTCTGGACCCACACTCATGACCAAGCCTTTACCAACATCAAGGAATTGATTAAAAACGCCAACGTTATCCAACCTATCGACTATAGTAAACCGGAACCGATATGGCTGATTACTGATACATCGGATGTTGGAGTTGGAGCATGGGTTGGGCAAGGGGCCTCCCATGAAATAGCAATGCCGGCGGCATTACACAGCAGGAAGTTCACTAATTCACAGATGAACTATGGAACAACAGACAAGGAAGCCCTTGCTGTGATTGATGCTCTCACCGCTTTCAACCACATCCGCATGGGCAATACCTTCACTATTGTTACCGACCACCAACCTCTCACTAATCTTAAAACAGAAAGGATACCTGGAAGAAGAAGAACAAGATGGATAGGCGAAATCAGCAAATACGATGCAAAAATCATCTATACCCCTGGAAGAACGAACTATTTAGCTGATGCTCTCTCCCGCCTATATGAGAATCAAGACCTCGCAAACCCTCCCCTGGTTCACGACCACACAAGACAAAGTGAGGACAGCCCTGACGACACCTCCTATGAACAAGAACTATCAATGGCTACCGCCAGCACTGCCGCTCCCTCCAATCCTTTCTCTTACACCATGTACAGTGCTGCCGGAACAGAATGAGGAAAGGACATTGATGAAGAATGGAAAGACAATTGCACACTCCGCAGCTCACCTCCTCACGAACTTGAACAAAGCAGACTCCACTGGTCCCACTGTTATCACGACACCTGCCCTTTTCACCAGACTGAGATCAAGTTCGGCAACAGATACCAGCGACCGTACTATATGCCTGCTGACGATTCCAAAGACACCAGCTTCGACACCATAGAAGGAGCAGACGAGATGATCAATGAAGATGAATCAACCCAACCTCCTCATATCCTTAATCCTGTTCCAACACGATACCAAGGTCTTGAAGAACTCGAACAAGCAGCAGCCTACGTGGATGCAATATCCTATTTAAAACCCCCACAGTCAGCCCCGCGATCCTCTCCTCCCATAATCGACTCACAACCACTATATGGTGGATCATTACGAGTATATAACAATGAAACCATTGTCTCGGTCATACCCCCTACTATTCCTGAGCATCGGCGTCAACTCTATGAAACCTTTGAGGAGGAGGAAGCCCCTATCGAACCAACAAGAGGATCCCTAATCGAGGATGAACGAGATGTTAGATCAACCACAGAAAAATTAACCTCCTCATTCCGAAGCCAAATGATAGCAGGATATCGTCATGACCCGCTTTACTTCAAAGCCATGGATAGCTCCAGGCATGGAGATCTCGCTCCCTATAACATATCAAACAGAATGGTCTATACCAGCACCCATTATGGTGAACGTTGCCTATACATACCAAAGGGCCATATGTTCAATGGAATGACTATTAGAGAATATGTCATATCCGAGATTCACAACCAAGGACACCACAGTGCCGACCGCAACCCTCAATATGCTTCAGAATATGTTTACTGGCCTGAGATGCGCAAGGATTTCCGCGATTTCGTCAAACAATGTGAACTCTGCCAGGCAAACAAAGAGTGAACACAACTACCTGAAGGAAGGGCACAGACCCTCCAACTACCATGTGAAATATTCGAATCATATGCCATTGATTTTGCAGGACCATTCAATAAATCCGCTGGATATGACACCATCTTGGTAGCTGTGGACCGATTCTCTGGATACACATGGCTTATACCAATGAAGCTTACCGATTCCTCCAAAGACACCTGGAATAACCTCCAACGATACCTGTTTACCCCCCATGGGTACCCCTTATCTATTGTCAGTGATGCTGACCCCCGCTTTACCGCCAGATTCTGGAAGCAAACCTTGACCTCCCTCGGAATAAACCACATTATGGCTGCCCCAGGACACCATGAGACTAATGACCAAACAGAAGGAAAAATCCGTGAGGTTAAGACCGGAATTAGAAACATGATCAATGAACGACAAACCAACTGGGAACCAGCCCTTGTCGAACTCGCCTCATATATTAATGCCTGATATTCACATACCTTGGGGATGTCGCCATACAAGGCAGTCTTTGGCCGCCAATACCCTCTCCTACCTACAACTCTATTCAAGAACTCCTCAGTCCCTGCCTCCGATGACCACTTAAACCGCCATCAAGTGATTCGGAATGACGCTTTCCAAGCTGTTAAGGCTGCCCGATTCCGTAGCACTACTACTGCTCAGAAGTGACGACGCAAACATGTCCCTATTCCACCAGGTGATATGCTCATGGTACATGGAAACATGTTCATCACCAATGTTGAACGCAGCAAGAAACTGCAACTCCGATGGCGAGGACCCTTCAAGGTCTTACCCTTTGACGAACATACAGAGAACTACACTGTCCAGATGGATGGACGCATGTACCACCGCAATACTGCAGTATTCCACGCCTCTGCTGTCAAACGATTCCACCGAAAATGACGACTCCAGGTTTCCTGGAAGAACCCACTCTCAGCCTGTACCTATCATCATCGATAAGAAGGATGAATGGGAAGTTGAAGAAATCCGAGACCACCGCCTTTGGCATGGAAATGATCAGTTCCTAGTCAAATGGAAAGGATATCCAACGAGCGAAAACAGTTGGGAACCACTGGAAGGACTAGAGTACGCTATGGATATGGTGAACGGATGGTGGAAGGACAACATGCCAAACGAATCCCTCCCCCCAACAATCAATTATATCACCATGTGCTGGACACCTACAATGCCAGAAACTGAGCGATGGCAGGCAGAACTTGAAGCTAGAGATGGATTTTGGGCACCACACTTTGAGTCGGAGTTTCGAAAGCAGCGATGAGGAGAATCAAGCTATGGAGCAGGCTCTCGACAACTTTATCTAGTCGCCAATCACCATCCTAATACCATAACGATGTCAAACTATGTGGAGCTCAATGTGAGGCAACGATAACAGATTGTTGGACTGTTGTTGAACCGCGATGTTATCCAACTTGAAGACTACTTCGAAATCCTCTGGATTGACTACTGTCCTGATTGCGATCATGCTTGGGTTGATGTACAACGCGAATCTGGTATTCGTGACTACTGTGATTTAGACTTCTTCGAGTCTATGTGTTTCCTTAGAGTTTCCTCTTGCCCCTGGTGTGAGACTTGGGATGAACAGGAAATGGCAGAGTTTGAAGCTTTTGATTCTTTAGCCGATAATTTTGATGATTATTAGTTTTTGTTTGTTTGAAACAGTTGTTTTGTTTTGGGGAATGTAACCGGTACGGGTACATGGTTATTGGTTTTGTTTTATGTTTTGTTTTAAGTATTGCTTTGATACTTGGTTTGTTTTAAGTATCGTTTGATACTTGGTTTTGTTTTATGTTTTGTTTTAAGTATCGCTTTGATACTTGGTTTGTTTTAAGTATCGTTTGATACTTGGTTTTGTTTTATGTTTTGTTTTAAGTATCGCTTTGATACTTGGTTTGTTTTAAGTATCATTTGATACTCAGTTTTGTTTTATGTTTTGTTTTAAGTATCGCTTTGATACTTAAGGAGTTTTACCAAAGAGTATCAGTTGATACCTTTGATTAGTTTCGTTCATGCTAGACATGAACAGATTTGTGTATTTAAAGACCGCCTGTTTCTACCATAGAAAAGGCAGACTTCGACAGACAGTATTTCAATATACTTGGTTGAACGGTTACTTCTTTGTTCCCCAGTACACCCTCGAAGCCTCCTTTAGTTCTCAGCTCTCGCCTCCTCTCTGGAAGAGCAGGCCACCTGCCAACTATCGTACCTGGTACCGATAACGTCATTAGCACCTTGCGAACACGTTACAAAAGGTGTGGCTTTCCCTATCTGCTTGCATGTGCAGGAGGGGAGCCACGATATCACAATTAAGGACAAACAAAACTTGCTGTTACTTCCGGTTCAGTGCCTATGATCCAACTCAAATATTTGCTACATTAGACTAATTAAGAAAAATTCCGAATGCTTCTCTTAAAAACCGAATTCCTGACCATAATTGTGTTTAGTCTGGAGAAATTTGCATTATATGAATGTGGAATCTTGCTCCCAAGCCTTAATATATGAATTTGTCAATATTTATTGAAATATGATATCATAAAATTAAAATGTATAAAATAGTCTTTATTCGCAGCTCTAAAATTACTCTAATAGGAAGTAATACTACTTAAAGATTGTACGAAACCATTTGTGAGATTATTGGACGCTCTTATAAGTGTAAAGATTACATACAATTGAAATATTCTGTATCTTAGTTAAAAGTTGTCAAGAACCATGTCATTTCCATATTACAATAACATGAAATATTGATCTAAAAAATAAATTATGCTATGGGTTTGATCGATGAAAGAGGATAATCACTGTAATAGTATAAAGATATATTTTAAATCTATGAAAGCCCTATTTATATTCACTATACTTGTACCAATTTTGACTATGATATGGGTGCTGATATGTGAAACCCGGTCCATACTACCAATGCAACAAATTAGTCTCAATACATATAATACTTCTAGAGCCGAGAGAGTATGATCTGATAGTCTCAAAATATATTTGTCATGAAAATTGATTTTGGTATTTATGCTTTGTATGAAAATCCTCACTAATGTTATAATTTACAAACTTAAACAATTCTTTTTTTAAGTTTTCATGAATTTCGTAAAAGTGTGGTGGTTGCTATGTAAACTTCTAAGGGTAATAACTCAAAACCAGGTTTAAGGTGTCTGGCCAATTTTCTCATATCAACACCCATATGATACCACTTGAATCTGTCTTAAGTCAGGGCTGAGGGAATCGGTCTTCATAGTGTTTGCACCCACACATCGAAGAGAGGAAATTCTAGACATCTCAGACCGCATGATATTATAACCTAATTCTTTTTGTTCTTACTGCACTTGTACCCTCACCCGTACCCTTGAGCAATTTTCTTCTTCTCCCGAAAGTGACTGCCTCGTGTTCACCTTAAAGCCTAATACACAACAAGGCCACTGACACTCCCAAACCGAAATAAGCATTTAAGGAACGCAACGCCTTCTCCACTAAACTCCCATAACTCAGCTGTTCTCAACTTATTCACCAAACTTCCAGATCCAACTCACTTCCATGGTCGATACCCCTGAACAACTCGAGGGTCCAATTGGACACCAACCCTATCTGACAATTACTCCACAAGGTCCACACGCAGTTACTACTCAGGTCTCTCATATTGTGAACGTTCCCACATCAAATCAGGAGGATGAAATAGTGAGGCTTTTGCAGCAACCCAATCAAATGCTGGAAGAACTGCCTGCCCTCAAGCACAGAGTGGCCGTTATTCGAGAAGGACAAGTTATCCTCGAGCAAAGAGTGGCTCTCATCGAAGTAGAACAAACTACCCTCAGACAAGGAATAACTGCCATCAAAGAAGGATTATCTGCCCTCATGAAAGGGGTAGTTACCATCCAAGAAGAACAAAGAGCCATCAGACAAGTAACGGCGACCATCACAGAAGGACTTCCTTCCCTCAGACAAAGAGTGGCTGCCATGGAAGAAAAAGGAGTGGATGCCCTCTGGCGAGAAGTGCATGGCATCAGGGATAACATTTCCCGCAAGCAAGTCTATCCTCTATTTATTTTATTTTCTGCTAAAGTAATTAACAGTGCAACTGGTTTTAGTAATAAAAATTCTGTTGCCCGACTCACCAACCATAATGTTAATGACAGAAATACCCCCTTGGTGCCATTCTACGGTGTGAATGGACAATTGATTCCTGACTTTCCAGAGACCGCGGGGCAGGTGGTGACCCTTGAAGGTAAGTGTCTAAACCTATAGGAAGATAGCTTTGATCTAAGCAGAGCAATATAGGCGACCGAGTTGACTCCCTCCTTTTGGCTCTGGATTTGGAGGTGACTGGATCTTTGACGGCTCGTAGGGCCCGCTTCGCCACCCACATTGGGTTACGTTGCTATAGGTAGGGTGTTGGGAATTCTTGGGGTTATGGGAACTCTCTTAAGCGCACCCGTCCGGGTTATCCGGGGTGTGATGCTCTCCTCGAATCCATAGGTACCTTTAATATATACTTTTTCCTGGACCTGAAAGTATCGCTTCGTGATAAGAGCTCCTCACGAACCCACTCCAATACATGATGATCTGGTGCGTGAATACTAACACTTTAGACTATTTGCTTTTGCCCCTTTCTTCGCTTCCTCACCAACCACCCTTTCCCCAGTCCCTTGGATTTGTAGGTATAAGGATGGTAGGCTTCCCAGCCTAAGTGGGATACGCTAGGGTTGTCTATCTTGAAATTCGGAAGCTGAACCGACCTCGCCGGATACACCCCCGAACTTTCCGCGGGCCCTGCGGAAATGTGACTGCCCTGTTGGAGAGGCATCTCGTGTGTTCTGTGCTTACAATTATATAAGTTTTGTCTGGTTTCCGGGGATCTTGCTGACCCGTTGAAGAATATCCTACGGAACGTGTCGGCGTTGTGTAAGAAAGACAAAAGGCTGGATGGGGGGGGAGGTTCGCTCTGGCCGATAAGACGGCCCCATTGAGTAAACTAGAGTAGGTATGGCGAGAGCTTTCGCCAGTTCCAATTAGCTTCATTAAACCCCGGTCTGATATAGTAAATTTCGTAAAACCTATCCCCCCTCCATGGAAAAAATATATATATATATAACGAAAAATCAGTTGGGTGCCATGTCCCCAGACATCCGCAACGCGGAATACTAGGAAAAGGTTGCCGGTACAGTACGGTACTTGGCAGGTTACTGTGGACCAAGAAGCCGCGGTTTTGGCGAAGTCGGCGTCGATTCTGTTCCACCGTGAATCACTATACTTTATTCCCGTGTAAGTTATGGAAGTTGGCCGGACAATGAGGGATGCGATAAGCGTCGGGAGGGGGGGGGGTGTCAAAAATTATGTGGCAGAGCCCCAGTCGCTCTTTGTAGCTTCACTTGGTTTCGTTCTGATGAAACTGTTGGACATTGGGAATTATAACTATTTTCAACTTCTCGCCTCACGTGTTTCTTCTCATTTGTTGAACCAGGGTTGGGAAACATGGATAATAGGTATATTAGATTCCCATCTCTTTAATGCTCCGCTTGGATAGAATAGTTCCGTTCCCTTTTGTGACTCTTTTTGCTGTGAAAATGATTGGCCAACGGAAGGAAACGGTAACTTTGTATGAGGCTATGGAACGGAACCGTCGTATCATATCCAAACAGAACTTAAGTAGACCCAAGAGGTTACCCAGAAGGTTCAGCAACAAGGATATTAAGATAAACACTCAGAATGTCATTTGCGCCTAATTATCTAACCCAGAAACCTCAATCCGGTATGATAGCACACATAGAACTATAATATTATATACATGTGCCTTTCTACATCCTTGAACAACAGCTAGTCCTGCATATCAAAAACAACCCGCGACGATGCCCCCAACGCCTACGAATACAGTAACCCCATCGTACAACAATACCCTGCCCGGCATACCCTCGGGCATACCCTCTTAACTTACCCTCCTCACAAGATCGGAGAAATCGGTAATGGCACGACACATGTGGGCTCGCCTCGATGGAATGCGATGAAGGATTTGGCATATGCTGGGTCCGTCAGCTTCGTTGTTGGAAAGAGGCCGTGTAGGAAAATGCTGCGGGTTTCTGGGCTAGCGGGTGTAGCTAGCGTTCCGGCAAACCGGGATGTGCTAGGGAGTTTCACACCGGCGGTTCAGGTCCAGTATGCGTACTGGGGTTCTAACAGGTTCACTGCAGTATGGTGTGAGACCTCCTAGTAAATTTACAGATTAAGGTCTACTACTTATTTTGAATATTTTACAGCCAAGAACTAATTCTTCGGCCAGCATTAAAAAGGAATACACTAGCGTATCGGTGCCCTTATTTGTTGTCTTGGGGAACACTTTTTTACGCCAATAGGATTTTCACCACTAGTGGCTGGTGGCTATTCCTCTTTTTGTCGCAAGTCAGCCTACTGCCGCCACCGAGTACTGCCTCCAGAGCCGGTACTAGTACCATGGTCATTTTTCCAGTTCATGGTTCATGAACTGCGAACCGGCTCTTTGAATCGTGGTGAACCACCGGTGTGAAACCCCCTAATGGGATACCGGTACAGTACTTGTACAGTACTCGTACAGGTACTTGGGTATGATCCTTGTACTGTACGATATCCTCAGGTAACTTATGATACGATAGAGGAACCGCTAATCTAGTGGTGCCAAGCTTGTGGCTAGGCGCCACAACCTTGGCATGGGGAGCATCAACCGAAACAAGCAAGAGCCTCACTGTCTGATGGCAAGAGCAGTCTAATGACGATCTGATAAAGTTTTGCGGGAAAATTCGTTATCAGATGGTTCTCGTCATCAGAACGCAAGGAACTTTTTATCATATCTTACCACAGGTTATGATAGGAGAATTTCAACCCTCAACCGAGTTACCTTGTGCCCCGATAGCGCACCAAGTCAAAATACAGTGCGAGAACCAACCAGAGAAGGGATTTTCAACTTTGGAAAAATTTCCTAACAATCACGAAAATTGAGTAGAAATGGGGGCAAACAAGACGAGAATACGAGCAGAGGACTTTTGTTTAAGTAGGAGGAGATTTAGCTTATCCTCCTCACTTACAAATTTTAACACACACCAGAGATGAGAAATTTCGTCGGCTCAGAACTCAGCCGCTACTATTCAATTATTACTATAATCGGGATTCATTCGTTTCTGGAACTGTTAAAATCCTGGGTGCTTTCCCAAGGATTTGGATTGTGAGGTAACCCCTCCGAAGTGGACGATTTTTGTATCGCGTAACTTTTTCTATGGACATATTGTATGCTACTATCATCACGGTTGGCCCTCCTTTGTATGTATTCCCAAGTGACCGTCTTCCCTTCATTAGTTTTCTTTGCGTATATAATATCTTGTCTAGGGATAGAACCGGTAAGTCGTCTGTTTCTGGCCGGATTAGAATATCCGGCTATATATTCGAAGGAGATCTCCCTTTGACCCCGGTTCCCCAGAAGAAGCTTGAAATACAAACTTTAAGTCACCGACATGCTTCCTTGAAGATCGCGTATGTATTGACCGAGTGGATTGAGAAACGCACCTTGTCATTATGATAATATTATAAGAGGAAACAGTACTGGTACAGGTACTGTGTTTGCCCCTTCCGCATGGATAGAAGGTTAAGTACGGTAGGCTCAAGTGAAGCGGTTTCCTCACCACGCCAACAACTCGCACCAGCCGCCAAACCTGTCTGATTTACTTTTCACTGACATACAAGACGTCGGAAGGAGGCAAAATCCAATTATCGGCACCCAACGGATTGTGAAATCGATATCTTACCATACGGTGCAAATTCCTAGGTCTCTCGCTGGCAAGCTAGCCTTGTTGCATGGTGACTTCATCGCGAATTAGATTCCTCTGTTAGTGTGGTGGGAGCTATTGCGATTGAGGCTGGAGAGAGCACAGATCGGAATTGTGCTTTATCATCCCAGTATCAGCGGAAGAAATCACGGCAAATCCTGCCCCCCGGTAGCCAACCCTATCCCTTACTCGCTGTCACTTCCTCCTGCTAGCTTACCCTCTCTGCTTTGCTTAGTGTGGAATTGCCTGGTATGGCAGTTTGCTCGGCATCATATCATAGGACGGAAGGTCAACTATAATACGTATCATACGGCAATGCGAAGCCTATTGGAGGTTTTCAACAGAATTGGGCTACTGTACTCGAGTAAGTGAAGCTGCAATATGCACCACCGTTTCGGCTGCGTATTTTCTGGTCCCGCGAGTATTTGGAATTCTGCCATACCCCTCAAGCCTCCATACCCGGCAATGCGACACACAATATTATATCATTGGGCAGTTGGTCACAAACCCCCCACCCTGCCCACCTACTACAATATCACGTATGGAATACATCCTTCTTCCACCCAAGAAACTTCAACACCGGGCTATACAACTTTTGTGGGCATACGGAATTTCCGATCGGCGAGCAATATCCGACTCTAGGAGCCCCTTTGAGGCACTCTACAGCATCACTCTTGGATCAGCTCTCATAGCGCCGAAGGGATTTTTTAAAAAAGAGAACTGCTTTCGCGTACCCTCCGGATCCAAGAAAAAGGCCCAATTTTAGTAGCATGCAAGACCAGTCCATATTGAAAACGCTCCAACATCACGAGCGGACTGACATCTTACACAAAGAGTGTCCTAGGTCTAGACGAACCATGCGGCTTCCGCGCAGTTTTGCGGTATTAAAGAGTGGTCTTGAAAGCAGTTATTGGTTGCGGGAATCAGATGGGACCATCAAGCGCATTTCCCCTGGAGCAATCACAGAAATTGACTCAAGGTGAACTCGCGGGCGGTCTGGCGGTTGGTTGGATAAGTGTCTCCATTCCGTATTGAATTGGGCTGGGGCATCTACTCGGGCATATGGATGAATACCGCACCAGTGCGAGCCCGGGATAGCATACCCCGCAAGTCTTATTACGAGCGGTGGTTTTTTCTTCCTGTTCGCCACGAATCAATGGCCTGTTGCCAAGGCGACCCTGCACCCCATGCAACGGTGCCTCTGCGTTGGTGCCATAGTTTCTGGGAACCACGTTTCATTTCAGACCGCTTGAAGAGAGAAAAAACGAAGGAAGAATTTTTTGATAGACAAACGTGTTCGTGGGCTGCGAGGGAAATGCCGGCTATTGGGTGCAAGGGCACGCGACCTGTATGGTGTTTGGCACGTAGATTTGTCCAACTAGTTGAGCTGTGTGCTGGTCGATGCTGCAGGTTGGAACAACTCACCAACTGCGCTACAGCGCTTGGGCGAGGACACGGTGCGAGTGTTCGTCGTGAGAACGGCGGGGGAGGTCCAAATGGGATGGAAGGAAGATATACAAATGATGAGGAATTCCCCGTCTGTCTCTTGCTGATAGTTCGGTAACAGCAGCAACTCAATTCTTATATTCTTGTGAAAGGGAAGAACTGGTTCTTTTCTCTCGCTCTCTTATTAATTTTAGTTATTCTTCCTTACTTTACTGGATTCGTCTTCGCAAGACTTGATTGCCGATCGCAATGGCGCTATCCTACCACAAATCCTCGGTTTACATCAGCCTAAGCGGGAACCAAGTTCTCTCCGCTCTTTGCAGGACATGCGACGGGGAATGGGTCCGCTCGACAATCGACTTGAACACCGTTCTCGGGAACTGTGACGGTAAGGGCACTACATTCACCCTTTCTCCAACCCGAGCTGACAAGACAACAAGGCCGCTTCGAATGGGGCGAGACCAGGTTCTCCCACACGGCCAAAGATGTAAAGCTGAAAGATAACCGCACCCTCTCCGCATATCTCAAGCGCAAGGACGGAAGTTGGTCGGAAAAGCCCGTAGAAGTGAATCTTACCGAACACATCACGAACCACGATGGCGCACTTCGCAACTGTCAACGCGCAGCGGAGCAACAGGACCAGGAGCCATCTGTTGCACCAAACTTTCTGGAAAAGCTAGATGCTGTCTCGGGGCTTTTGCGTAGTCAACAGATCGCCGCGAAGAACTCTGGTTTCGAGTTGGAGTTTGTTAGCGCTTCGAACAACCGCCTGATGCTGGAGGAGTTAGAGGTTGCATTTTTGAGACTGAGGAAGCTGATGGGCGTGATTTCTGGGGAGTTTGATCAGGAGGGTGAAGGGGGGGAGGATACTGACGCGGGAAGGCGGAAGAGGGCGGAAGCGGAGGCGGCGGTTAGACCGATGATTAAGGCGTTCGAGAAGGTGCGGGGTAAGGGTGACAAGTCTTTGGCCGCGGTTTCTAGGATATGTGGTGCGGTATGGACACCCCACGTGGATGTTTAATATAAGGAACCTCACCTCTTATTGATGATATACTATAGACGGCAGAGTACGAGACGGCACACCTCCCCATCATCCGCCGCGATGTGGAAAGCCTCCGTGCAGAGATTGATCTGCAAGTCAAAGACGTACAAGTCTCACTCGAAACGCTGCAAGAGGCAGTGACCACGTCCACCACGGAACTCGAGAGCACCCAGGATGTGCTTAAGAGGTCAAAATCGACAAAGGGCAAAGCGAATAGTATAGAGACCCTCGTATGCCCTCCTTCTATCCCCTTCTACATCCCCGCAGCTAACCGATTGGAAACAGATAAAACACGCCGGTTGGATACTCCTCCCCATAGGAATAGGCATGACAATTCCGCTAACCGCCACCGCCCTCGCCGACAAAATCACTGCAGCAGAAGAAAAGCTCAAGGAGTTGACCACTCAGCAAGCGGAGAAGCAGCAAGAGCTGGACAATCTCAAACTCCAAGAATCAGAATCCGCACTCGCGCTCCGCGCCTGTGAGGACCTGACAGCGCAATTCACCGTCCTTGAGGCTGACGTATTGAGACTGAAGACCACGGCGGAACTCGCGAGGGAGAACATTACCTCCACCCTCACAACAGCGAAAACGCTCGAGTCGTTGGCCAGGGAGATGGAGGATAAAGCCTCCATGCTCGAGTACAGGGTTTGCAAAAAGGACTACGCGGCGCACATTGTCCGCGTACTGGATGAGGCGCTGCCTGGGTTTGCTGTCGTGGGGGATGTCGGTGAGCTACTGACTGAGCTGCTTGCAGGAGACGATTCCCAGGGCTCGGTTAAGGAGTTGAACCTAGAAATTGAAGTGGTCAGGCGGAAGCTCCAGGTTGTCGCATAGGGGTTCCTCCCGTCTTTGTCTCCCGCGTCTTCCTCCCTCTCTTCGTCCTCCCCATCCCCTTCTCCCTCTTCCTCGCCCTCTTGTCCCTCTTCACGTGCGCTTAAACCTTTACGAAAAGTTGTCATAGTGCCGCCCGTGACGGGGAAGATGGGAGAGGAAAGGGGGGAGGAGGAGAAACTTTACTACTACTATCGCTACTATAAGGAAGAAGAGGGTTCCCGGAAGATGCAGACAAAGATGGGATTCTGGGAATGGCCCGACTGGAGTATTGTCCTCGTATCCGTATTTTTGTCAGTTTTGGCGGCGATATATGTGTTCGTGGTTTGTGTGCTTATGGTGGTGTTTATGCGGATGTTGAGGGCGAGGCGGAGGTTGTATGCTAAGACTACTACGATTTGGCGGGGCCTTGTGTGATCGCATGATGTTGAGGTGGCGGTCAGGGGTTTCGGGATATTTTTCGTTCATCCTTAGATTGTTTCGTTTGTGAGGTTGGGGTGGCGTCTGTTTGATTATGGTGGGATTGGTACATAAACATTGCGTGATATTAGGATAGTTTACCTTTCAATACGAGTACAAAAGCGAATACACACTGCCACAGTTCATCACGTGCTGTGGAATGTTAGATAAGTTATCCACAGCGCCACCATATCGGTACCAGTATTGGCATGATACTCGAGTACGGTACTGGGGCACTGAAAAGTACGAACTTCTTACTTTCTTATTCCCCTCCACAACTGCTTACCCATCACGAAGACGGGACACCGCATTAACTTGGACGACCGGCCTCATCAACCGAGACTCGCCTCGAAACAAGAGTTTTCTCTGTAACCCGTCTCAAGGTCGCAGCAGGACGCCTTCTCCCAAAACCGTGCTCTTTAGGACAGTAGTTATCGGATGCTTTACCGGTACTTCATCTCCAACGGTGAGGTACACTATTCCAACATACACGTACTCGGGTACTAACGTATTAGGCCGGGAAGGGGATTAGACGGGGAAGCGAACCGGTCAAAAAACGCACCGAAAAGGTCCAAAATTTCAAAATCTCAATTAAAACCCGATACTCGGAGGATGAAATGAAGCTGTCTCGGGAGGTATTCCAGATGCTAGATTTGCCCTTCTTTGAGCCCAATTCAGAGGTTTGGTTTTGCCGAAATTTCTACAGTGAGGATTCGAGCAAAATTCACATACAAAGTGATTCACTTCCGTGTTCGATCCACCTCCTGGTCCAATACGTCACCGGCACCGTACCCGCGGCAGTCGAACCTCACCCGTTACCGCGGCACCCACCATGGCGAGGCACTCTCGGGCTCGTTGATTAATTCACTGTAGGTGTGCCTTGTCGTACAAATGAATGTCAAGACTACCTTCCATCCAGAAAAAAAACTATGATACCGTACGGAACTACCCACGAGGACTATTTCAGACGTTGGACTACTGCCGGTGATCTGCGGATCCGAGAGGGGAGTACCGGTTATGTTGAGTACGGGCGTCACACCCAGCAATCCCGGTTGCGACTAAAATTTGGAGAATCTCACCGGTGCAGCGGCGGGATGTGATCTGGGACAATGGGTTTAAGAGGTTCACGATAGATATTGGTAGATATTGAGAGATCTGGGAGGGCAGGTGGAATTTGGTTTTGTTAAGCTGAATTGCTCAAACCCTACTTTTCTTTTTTTTCTTTTTCTTCTTTTTGCAGGAAAGCTTTCACACGACCTCGGGGAAAAAAAAATAAAAATCTTTTCTGCCGCAATAGGCTTATCCATTGGGGGACATTCGTGCCCTGTATCATACGAATCTGTGCTTGTCTTATCTTATCTATGGTGGATGTGATCTCGGATAAGATCTGGTTATCATGAGAAAAGTAATTCATAGGGCTGAGGAAGCCAACAAATGATTTGATTGAAAGTCTAGAATCATAATTGGAAATTTGAATACGATAAAACAATGATCCCTAGGCACTTATCCAATCTATCCACTATTGCTGGCCACAATTATAAATTGATTTCCCGTTCATCAATATATCACTCGAGAGCTCATCCATTCCATATTATGATGTCACACCCTTCTCCTGCGATCTGACTCATGATATCATACCGCAATGCAATATTTCTTCAGACCAGGTTTTGTTGATTGATCTATAGTTCGATTTGTTATGGTAGTTTAATTATATTTACCCTTATTACTTATTGGCAGATTGCGAGTATCACTTTTACTATTTTCCTCAGCACTATGAACTATCCTTATCAAGGTATGATATCTTAGTTAGATCTTATCTAAGATCACATCCATTATAGATAAGATAAGCACCGATTCTCAATACGATCGTAACCGAAAGGCACATACCAGTATCCAGCCATCTGAAATTTCCCAGTATCCGCACCACATTCGACGCTTTGAACCTATCGAAATGTTTTTTGATTTGTCTTGGTGTACGCCACACCTAAATTGGGGGAAGACATCTTCAGATACCGCATTGTATTGCCCGGTGTTGGTAGATGTCTGTTGCCGATTGGCAAAAATATTTTCTATCGACGTGCCATATGCTAGGACCTGCCGGCGCCGCTGGGCATCTACGGAGCCTATGATACATACATTGGAAATTTTAGGCTACAAAACAAGGGCTACCCTCACTTTGACCCTTCCTGGATGGACCGTATATATCTACAGGCTATCTCACCCGCCTGTCGCCCACAAACGTGCGGAAAACCGGGAATGGTGGGCGCTATATTTGCGGTTGCGTGTAACTTACTGGAGATATGACAACCCTAATAACACAATAACACACGCATGAGAGTGTGTGGAAGTCGATGCAGGGGGTTCTGCAGTGGTCTATAGTGCATAATCTGTACTTTCGTCCATCATACTCTTTTTTTGCTTATTTTTTCGTCTCTGACCTGTACAATACTCTTTACCTCTGTTCATTAGACGACTCATTTTTATTCTTTTTTCTCTGGGTTGTCTTTTAAAATACAGTACGCTATGAATGTATCATAGCTTCTCCTCGTGTTTAATAATCTGCCCCTCATAGTGAATAATGAAGATGATGGCCCCCGATAATATGGTAGAGCGTCTGAACAGGAATTCAGCCATTCCACTCGCCTACCGTTCGTAACCCTCATGAACAAAGCAGCGATTGCGGGGGTCTATATTTTCGATTGCGCATGTTAGATGCTGTGGATGGATGATAGGTTATAGTTGATTCTGGAAGTTGTAGGAGTCTGGTAGATCGTTTATGAGTGTTATGAATTGTTCTAGAATGCTTTAATTCCGTTTTCCTTATTTATCCGGTTTTACCGTTTTTTAAAAAAGACATTGCAAAAAGAAATAAGTTAGGTTCGAACGAGAAGGCGAGGTTACTTGTCATACCTTCTCGACCTTTCCTATGATACAATATTCCCGAGTTCCAACCGAATCCTCCAGTTCCACCCCAGGGCCGTCTACATCCCACTGTAGTAGTCTGTTCCCCCCGTGCCGGTGGCACGTAGAAGTTCGCTCTGATGGCACGCACACGTTTTGGGGGCGTCTCTGCCCCCCCGCCACTTAAATGCGAGTGCTCGGTAATGACGGAGTGCACCGGTGGTGGGCTAATTTAATTTCCAGGCACCCTGTTGCAGCAACAAAGTATTATTACTGTATGGCGCGCAGCGGGCGAATGTGCACTGCGAAATAATCCGATGAAAAGGAACGGGTGAGTAGACGGAACTTCGATACCCATCGTACTAACCTCGCAAGATATCCGCAAAAACGGAAGCGATTATATATATGAAACATCATCTCTGGTCCACCACTAATTCCCATCCTTTCCCTCCAAATTCCAAAACAGTAGGGGGCAACTTGGAGAAATATCTTGAGGGTCTGCGAAGACACAAAAAAATGAGTCACAAACACTGTGGCTCAAAAGAGATGTCTATCAATGTCCTCCCGTTTTCCACTACCACTTCCCTGGTGCTCGGTCATGCAATTGCACTCATACATGGTCTAACGTCCCGCAATGTCCAGCGTCGACACAAAAAACTTTCGCGAGATGAGTGGATAACAGAAACGGTAGATAGATCAAAAATACTGAAAAAAGATGCCATCGCGATAGAGGATAGGTTGGCGATCGGCTTCCCTAGGCATTTTTTCCTGGATATATTGCGTACACCGTACTTGGGAGAACAGGCAAAATCACAAATGCTTCTGCGAAGAAACACATGTTATGTTATCATGTATGTAAGTTACCGAATATTCTTTTTCCCCCTCGCTTTGCCGAAATGGAGTAGAGTATTATTTTTTCCTTTTTCTTTTCCTTTCCCCTTTTCTTAATCTGTTGGTATTGTCTTCGGGAGTAATTTACACTACCAGTACTGTATATCCTACTATCAAATTTTCAGTCCTTTTGTTTTTTACGCTGCTACTGAAGTTATCGGATTAAACGTGTGTTGTACGATATAGACTGCTCTGGTATGGATTGTTTTCTCTTTTCAGTTCTTTTCAGCCCGCTATCCTGGCCTACTTGTGATTCCACTGGCCGTGTGTACCATCACACTTCAACCCTAAGTCTCCTTCGCTCAAAGCCCTGTGGGATGTTTTGGTACAAGAGTGGGTCTCTGTATCGTGCCGTGTGTGAGGATCACCCCGCATCTACAGGGATTTCAATTACTGCGAGAGTGGAAGGGTCTTGTGTCCTCAATGGTTATGTGAAATTCGTCTGTTGCCAGGCTGACTTGACTATTGGGCAAGGAATATTCACGGGCTTTGGTCACTGCTTGGGCGAGCTAGCATATCAGAAATAGAGGTTTTCGGCGGTAGGAAAATCTTAAAAAGTCGCTACTCGATCCTGATTATAACTTGTTTTTTCCCTGCTGTGTCGAGGTCAGAGAACGTTTTCCTATTCGGTTGCTGTAATGTGAGCATTATGTGGTGGGTATGTCTATCCCAAGGATGCTATCAAAAGCATCGTACTCTGTTGCACCAAATTGGGTGAAAGTTCGACATTTTTGGAGAAACAATCCCCGGTGTTCCCTTGTTGAGACAATTGCAATTTTGACGCTAGCTTGAAGATTACTTCGGACTAATCCCATGGAACTGCGAGTGAAAAATAAAAAAAGAAGTTGGGATTGAGCTCATAATTTTTAATCGTATCACCTGGGTTGAAAGTGGCCCACTTAGCCGGCATTCCCTCCCGGGTTTTGTAATTTTTAAGAGTTCTGTGAGGGCCTATGTGTTATCCATGGTTTTGACAATATATTTGTAAGGCCTGTGGGCTTGCTCTCAAGGACGTTACCCTTGTGTCCAGCACTCCTATCCTGGTCTCTGCAGAGGGGTACACCGTCACACGGGCACGATTGCCACTAGAGCTGTAGAATATTCTGTGAACGAATACTCTGCTCTAGTCGGCTCCATGAAACGCAAAGCGAATGGCTAAATGCATGGCCAGAGGGAGGATAAATCTTGTAAGGCAAATCTTGTAAGGCAAGTGAAGGGTGGATCTAGCTGTTGGCACTTGCTTTCACCGCGAGACATTTTAGGGTTTCTAGGCACATTCGTGGTTGATAGGTAGGTTGTTAGGTATGAATCCGTATGATAGGTGGGTGCGTGATGGTTTCGTGATTCGGTGGTTGTTTATTGATAGTTGGTGTGATCACCCGCGAGCCTCCAAGAATATATCTCGCTCGTGTCAGATATAATCCCTGGGTCTTGAATGGCTCCAGGCAGTGGTGGAAACGGAATTTGCCTTGCAATTGTTGTAGCAGTAGTTGCAGCGGTGGTACTAGTGCGGTTTGTAGTAGCGGTAGAGAAAATGGCAGTATTTTTGCGGAGCTGTCGATCACCGCGGTCTTTCGAAGTATCCGACAAACTGGGGATGACATGCTGGATAATGTGATGACGATATCCCATCCTTACCGCCAGTACACACGATAGGTCCAAGAGGACTGGAATGGAGCTGGAGCTAAAACACAACTGCATCTTTGAACAGATTAACCCTATGAGCACTCTGGATGGACTAAAATTTAAGATCTTGTGTCTGAATCGAAGTCTGTGGAATGCAGCTTATGCGATGGGTACGATAGCGTTGGTATGTAGAATGGTGAAAAGATTGAAGACGCGCTTTAGATTCTAGTGTTCTTTAGAGGGGATCTGAGCAATCCTCAGGAGGGAGGGACTATCATGATATTTAAACCAATGTTCATAATTGACCCCAACACCAACAAAGCCACTGAGCGGCCCGGTGTAAGCCCTCTTGGCGCAGGCACGGAGAAGCTGAGCCACCGCAGCAATATTTCTTAGGCAGCAGCGTTGAACAAGGTATGATATTTGCTTGAGCTGTACTACCGGTAGTACTGATGGTACAGGTATACTCGAGTAGGGCAAATGGTGGGGAAGTCCTGGCTGCCTAACACGGATATTTTATGGGCCGCTTTTGTCACCTGCTCCCGTAGTGCTCCTCCATTCAAGCAAGCTCTTACACTACTAGCTTCTACAACAGCCAAAATGGGGGCAAGTCGCGTGGAAACAGGGGCAGCCACCGCACCGCCGGTTTCGGGAGGAAGGGAGCCGGTCCGACTCTCGGAGGTCCGGTCCAGGCAATCATTGAAATGTGCTCTGAGTCGGGATGACGTTGTGCCTTCCATTATTTACCAGCCCCCATTCACCGCCCCTACGTGTTCTGTTGTTATTTTCTTTCATGTCTTAGTTGAAGTTTGATACCGGCACGATAGGAGCAAATAAATTATTGAAATGTGGCCAATTAAGTCCACAGGTTCTCACTCGATTGATCACCTCTCTACGTTCTTTCGTGGGTAATATATATAAATGGGGGTGCTTGGTTATCCGCGGAAGGATTAGAATCATTTCGCTATGTTTTGTATATACTCCTGTTTTCACCTTTATTTAGAAGGAGGGGGTAGGATAGCGAAGGGTGACATAGGGTTTCTTCCTCTTCCAACACCTTTTCCACAAGTGCCAAGTAAATAGGCTGACTTTATGGCTGCGCTATCGACAATTGTTGGGATTGGGGTAGGGTTAGTTCATACAGTTGGTATCGTAGACATGGGCGCTTTTACCACGCCATGAACCAATCACGAAGGCCCTGTTTGGCAACGACCGTTCCCTTCAGTTTCTCCATACAAAGTGACCATTTAAAAACGGAAGGACCACCATTTTTGTATGGGAAACGGTCGCAAAACGGAACGGAACTGTTGTTTCCCAACAGGGCCGAAGAGGTTGGTACTACCGCGGCTGCCACTGCCAGCACAGCAGTGTAGGGCACAGGGAGGTATCGGCTAGGAAACCGCTGTAGGGGGACAGCTTTTCTGTTTACAGAAATCCCAGCTTTGGTTTCAGTTTTTCATCGTAGTCCGAAAGGCGGAGCAGAATGCACTGGAAAAGTTATAAAAACTTTGCCTGATCATACCGGATGGGATGGCAGCCTTGCCATCATTAGCGTGGTAGTTTCCAGGAAGTGTCAGCAGACCGTAAGTGATTATTTGCTGTAGGAAAGCCGACGACTAGGTCATGTCAGTAAATGAAGGCGTGTTTTGTAAATGCCGGCGATGAGTGATGGAATTCCTAAAATAGAGGGGGGGCAGGATCTTTCGTATTGTACGAGTATTGCACCGTACACTAACCCCACAGTGTTTCCATTTGCCAGCTAGCACAAGCATCGCGTGAAGAATGCCCTGTATGGCTGAAAGCTTCTGAGTAGCTGCGCAAAGGTGTCGTCGTAAGGTACTCGAGTAATAGCGGTGCATCCCGCAAATAACACGCCCAACCAAGCCCCCCGGAACCTCCTGACGCCAGGTTGCATCGCCTTAGGTTTCTGTAGTGATGTGGTTAGTGAGAGATGTGATGATAAATACTGGAATTATCATTCGCCGGCTGATGAGAGGCTGCTTTTTGGAAGTTCTTGGCCAATTGTGAGCTGCAGGTGGCACAGTTACTTGAGGTTTCATCTGCGAAGTAAGAAGATATGCACCCTCCTAGCGGTCTAGTAATCCGCGGAGTTTTAGAAGCTTTTTGTATTTCCATCAATGGCTGGCAAGTCCTCTAAATACAAAGCTCGACTTGAGCGAGAGTTCTCTTCTCCTATCCCCCCTTCGGCGGCACTATATCGCTCCACCCTTCTGCACTAACATACTACCCTATCTTTCGAACCTCCATTCTCAACCGGACACTTCCGATCCCCGCTGATGCCCTCCGATACCTCTTCACTGAATCTGGGGTCCTGATCCTCCTCTTTTCTTCTTCTCGCTGCGGCCATCTGAACCAGACAGAGTTGGACACTCCCGTAGCAACGGAGTAGCCTTCAGATGCCGGTGCCCAAGCCCCTAGTACCAAACCCCACGAAAAAGGTACACGACCTTCATGATTTGCAAAAGAGAGTGTGAACTCGGGGGGTAATATTATCATGCCGTGGGGGTATTGTTAGGTGGATAAACTGAAAAAGTACTGCAGAAAAACTAACCGATAAGACGGGAAAAGATTAGAATCGGTGAATGAATATGGCCTTGTTCACCCAATGCAGGAGAACCGAATGACGGAGTATGCAGTTTGTGAAAACGAACGATTTAGGAATGTTGATTCTCTTCGCGCTTGATTGGTGCCGTATTGCTGGACAATCGTTGGTCTTGGGCGCTGAAGAGATCCCCCGCCATGGCCTACCCAGACCACCCGCTTGCTCTCCGCGTTTCCCCGAGGGCCGATCTCCTTCCACTCCTAATCTCAATGCTACCCCTTGGGGATAGGAGCAGGACTTGTCCCTCGTCCATAGACCTGATTCGAATAGTACTGCCCGTCGCGCCTTCGCCACTCATGATGGTTATAGAGCTTTTGGTTCTTCTACTCCTCCTTTCATGTGTGTCGCTACTTTTTCCACTTTTGCGTTTTTTACTCTTGTCGCGCCTTGGACGCCTAGTGCCGGTAGCCGCCTCCAGTTCGAGGATATTTTCCATCTTGTTGTAGCCACCCACGATAGCAACATTGCTTCCGCTGGGTCTATATTCCTTGTCCATGTTTTTCCCTCTCCCTGTCGCGGCAGGATGGTTGGAACAATTATATATTTCGTTCGCGTTAGCGACTTCTGTAGCCCAGTGTGTTATACTTGTAGTATCGGGAGCGCAGTCTCTTTCGTTATTTTTCCTTTTGTTTGTTTTGCTTCTCTGGCTCTTTTTGTCCTTCAAGTCCGTTTCGTCCACCTTATCCGTTCTGCTTCGTCTCTTCGCCGTGGGGCTAGCGTTGCTGAAGGTGTTACTTCTTTCGTCCGGGTTGTCTTCCTCTCCCCTTCTCTGTCTTGCAATCACTATAGAGATAGTGCTTCCAGGAGGACTATTTCTCTCGTTTTTGTTGCTGCTTTTTCTCTTTTCCCTTCTTTTACTCGCTGTTTCCATCTTGTCCGTTTCATTTCTTCCGTTTGCGGTAAAGAGATCGTTGTCGAAAGTGTCCAGTCGTTCATCTCCGTTTTTTGCGTTTCTCGTTCGGTGTCTCTTTTCTATATTGTGTCCTGAACTCGTTGTCTGCAGAGTAGGTTCCTCGGCGATATTGCTATTTTTTGTGCTGCTCTTTTTGCTGGCTTTCTCCCGCTTATGGGTTTTAGTTGTCTTATCCGTAATGACCCCACGTAGGACGGCACTAGATCCCCGAATGTTATATCCCTCGTTCGCACCGATGCTCTTGGTGGAGGAGGGGCCGCTTTTGAGGGTGTTATGGCTTTCGTCTCTGTTCTCCACCCTCGCTGCGTGTCTTCTGCCCGTCCTGTGTCTTTTCTCCTTGCTGTTTGCATCCCTTCCCCGAGTGCTCCTGTCGCGTGCGCCGTCCCTTTTATCCCTTTTATTTTTTTCTTTCGCCTTGTTTCTTTTGCTCGGGATGGCGTTGGGCCTAGAAATATTCTTCTCATCTTCCAGGAGACTTCTTTTACTACCGGTGGACGGGAGCAAGTGGGAGAACTTTGTAAGTAAGAGAGAACGGGAGGCAGGCCGACTTATTGGCTGACTAGGGCTGATGGTGGCGTGAGGGTCTGGGTATGCTCCCTGTTTAGGTTCAGGTTCGGGCTTGGAGTTGCTAGGGGATCGACGGATATTATGGAACAGTTTCCCAAATGATTCAATCTTTCTCTGGCAAGCGTTTAAGAAACCCGGATTAGACTGTTTGGCGGGTGGTTGGGTGGTGCGGGAGGGGATTTTCGTCTCCATAGGATTGGTACGGAACATTGTGGGGTTCTGGGGGGGGGTCTGTAGGCTCGAATTTCGTAGGAATTGGTAAAAACAATGTGACAGCTGATGGACGTTATCTTGCGGGTAATATGTATGAAGATGTAGTACCGAGATTGTCAGTAATTCGGTATTCGGGAGCGTGCTTATCGATGCGTAGCAGAAAAAATTAAGCGCTGCGGGGAACTAAGAACTGTAAATGAGTTTGGTGATCTACCCCAGCTATATACTCGAGTAGCGGTACTTTATGATCCCCACACCCAGGTTGCGTCAATTAGGCTCTGGTGCGAGTCTAGCATACCCCGGACTAAACAAATTGACCAAATACAACATATTTCCATAAACAGTACCTGTCGTGTCACACATAGATACTTGTACAATCGCTGATAGCCCCGAAACGCACACCATCGTTATCTCCTCGGCGGTCCACTTCTGTGGGATTCAACGACCAGTCGCGCTAATCCTGTTTTAGGCTCTTTCGTGTTGTGATTCGTTAGGAAATTAGTAGTCGCCAAGATTACTAAGTCCCTGCACATTAAAGCCCCAAGTTCTTAACCGGAAATAGCTAGCTGCTAACCGATCTGGACCGATTATGCCTGGTCATGAATTTTACCATCTCAGAATACCCACTGATAAGCTCGGCGAATTCCCCACCTCTGAGCACAGCCGAAGATTTCATGCAGGAGAACGCTACGGCTACTCGAGCAGCGGAGCAGACAGCGCCCAATACCGTACTCGTACTCGAATACACTCGAGTAAAGGCACGCGCAAATGAGAAATCGCCATTTAAGCCCCTGAATACGATCACAAGTGGTTGGTCCGATTCCGGAGGGATGTGTAGAGCCTAATTATAAATACTCGAGTAGAGATGTTCAGCCCCGGCTTCGGAGGAGCGCTCTTCGGCCGCCTGTTTTGGAGATGTTGTACTAGTACAAGTACGATTGTTACTGTATCAGCGGTGCTGGTACTGTGGATGCACTCTGGGCAGGTATTTTGTGTTCTGCTAGCTGATGCCGGATAGGTTTAGCTAAGGATAAATTTATGATATTAGGAGTGAGTTTTGCTAGATTTGTACGCGAAAAGTCATTATACACACTAGAGCTCAGTCAACTCGAAGAGCTCGTACTGTACGAGTACAAGTACAGTAACGGTACAGGTATTAACATGCATTTAGGCTGGGGGCTGAATGCCTCGATTCCAACACGTTCCAACACGCGGGTTGAGCAAGAGAGTATCCCCAAGTGAAAATGTGATAAGCGATAAGGTCGAGCAAAAAGCAAAACTGGTTGGAGGGGAAAATGCCCAGCCCTCGAAACGAGTACTCGAGTACTTTGGTACAGTGTGGGTATGTGCTCAATACCAAGGCCAGTCCAGAAACAACTCCAATGGACGTTAGAGGGATCCAGCAGGGAAAAATAGTCCTTATTTGTACCAAAAGTGCTTGGCGAGAGAGTGTGGGCTCTGGAAGTCTTTACGGGCTAGTACTGGGCTAGGATGTGAGGCAATCCGAAGATTGGTGGGATACTGCTACGAGTACTTGAGACCCAACCTACGATACGATACCCTAAGTCGTCGCGGTATTCAAGCATTGTGAGCGCCAGTAATTATTTAACACTCGTGGCCAAGCATCAACGCTCTTTATCACGCAAGTTTTAATTCCCCTCGGCCATTGTTGGCATTCCTTGCAGCGACGAATAACGACCCCCACCATTTCACACGTAGGTGCTAGGAGTGATAATGATCCCTGCCTCTGATAGCGGGTGCGAACCTTGATAATATGATAACAGTATCTCTACTTTCCAGATTTATCACCACCCCTAACTTAGCTGCGATGTTTCCCGCAGGGATTATTTTCACTGCTGGATCACTCTACAAGTACTTGAACGCTCGAGTACAGTACCAGCAATGGTCACTTCTACTACAGTATGGTATGCATCTAAGCTTATCAGTAAAAGCGAAGAGATTCCGTCAATGCGGGTGTTATTTGATTTGCTCACTTGAAGCCATAATTGGTTGGTATAAGTTAGGATAAAATCGAGAGATACCGGTACCGGAAGTAAAATGGTTTGGTTTTTTTTTGTTTGCCAGAAGGGGTATCAATGGCAATTTGTCCAATACAACGACGTTCACGGATTGGCTCCTCCACCGGAGCGAATGATAGTACAGTACAGGTACGGTGTTGTCCTCTGGGGGTTTGGCTCTTGAGTCAGATACCTCGGATCCAGTAATTGTAAATTCGAATTACACCTTGTTTATTGACTGGCCGGGTGCGTGTGGGAAAATCTACGAATGCCGAATCAAAGTACTGTACTACAGTGCCAGGTTCAGAGACCCACAATACGCTATGTATCGGTAAGTTCCTTACTGAATCTCCGAGTCCCTGAGTACCCACCCGACCTAAACGACAGAAGGAGAATTACAAGTTCCTTGTCATGCCCTCATCGAATTTCTCAACCGAGACCTTCGGAAAGTGTGGGAAATGGTAATGGTAAGGGTCCTCTTCTTATCTGTACAAGTGCCATGGGTGAAGTCTTCGCACACACCAAAGTGGCTTACCAGCAAAAAAATGTTAAAAATTGGTGAGGTCACAAAGTATTGTGTGCTAAGACTTCACCCATGGCACTTGTAGGTGCTTGTAATAAATTTTGAAGAAAAACCAGATGCCCGGTGGCTGGTGAGGTATCTGGAATGTCTACATTGGGCTTAGCGCGTCCGCGGTTAGGCAATTGAAATTACTCGGGTATATCATGAATTCATGGTACTCGTACAACGCACTAGTAATGTCTCAGTAGATGTAGTACACTTCAAATAGAACACCATGAGAATAATGATATTTCTTTGGACCAGGAAAATCAATCAAGCAAAAATCATGATAAGGAATATTGATAAATTCAAAAGCTCATAAAACTAAACACTCCTAAAGGCGGGTTGGAGTGTGGTAAGTAACTCCTTAAATCCTGATTGCATTTTATATTCTCTAGGAACTATCGATTGACACAAAAATCTGTTAAGGGGTTTGTACAATCCCTTGTAATTTTGTTTCTCATATCTAGAGAATATATTGGTCTACTAAATATTTTGTTTCTTGTCTAGGAATGTTGTAGCCAAAAACACCATCAACTTGAGATGAGAGGAGATCTTGGTAAAGGTTTAGTTTAAGAGGTTCTGGACCATAATACATATTTTTCTGTTGAAATGTTGCTTCTGTTGCAGCGTACCAAAGTGCCACCTAAAATCACCTGGCACTACCCCTGCTCCGTACCATGAATTCATGATATACCCGAGTACCACCAATAACCCTTATTAGAACCGCTCAGCTAGGAATCGAAAAAGTGGCCTCTTGTGCCAAGCTTTGAGTTGATCAGCCAGATTCTGGATGAACTTTTTCCAAAGGGGAAGAGGGCCATAACAAAAGAAGGCCTGCTCTCAACTGTGTAACTGCCCTCCGTAGATCGCATTCCAGAGATATACTCGTATCATACTGGGCTACTCGTACCACAACCAACAAACAGGGCTCGGGCAAATACATGCATTATGACCTCCTGATGACACCTTTGGAGGGCGGATTAGGAAAAAAGGCCCTCTTTTTTCTCTTTCTGCTCTTTGCGGTATTCTGCGGTAGCAGCATGCTCTAAACTGCCTCTCCCTTTGAATCCTCGGCTCCGCCTTTTGACATTGGGCTCTTAGGTGGGCGCACTTTGTATAAGGAGTGAGAGAGAAATGAACCTGGGTGTTGAGGACAGAAGAAAAGGGTTATTATCCCCCCCCCCCTCGTTGAATCCTGATTTACGTCAATTTAATCTTATCTCAGGGTAAGATACAAATGACTGTATCCTACTTCCACGTACGAAGTCACGATCAAAAGACTGATAGAACAATTCTCTTTTTTCTTTCCCCTAACCCGAGCAATTTCAGAAAGTACCAGATGCGGTAGGGACAGGAAACAAGTAAAGGAGGGATGAAAAACAATGTTTTTTGTTCCCATGGTAGAAAAAAAGGCAGGAGCCAGAGACATGAGAACAGAAATGCGGACACCGAAAGGCACCGGAGAAAAGACATGAAAAAAACTGAGATTTCCACACATCCAGCCTAGAAACTAGGGGAAATTTATCAGAATTGAGAGTAGAAATGACATCGATAAAATATAAGGAAATTGGGTTGTGAAGTGGGTGAACATTCCAGCAGGGAGACAAACGGCCAGAAAAATGCAACCCCCCTTCCCCCTTTGTCCATTTTACCTCACCTTGTGTTAAAACCGGACATCAAGCATCTCTAGCTCTATAAGTTGCTCGGGCGCCCCCTCAACCTCAACTTCCCCTGTAACGAATAGCGATTCCCGCCGGTCTACCCTAATCGTCCCGTCCAGTCCCCCCAACAATCCTAATCAAACCAGAGTAGACAGCAGGGCAACGACTACATGTCATCCGCCGATCCAATATCTGTTTCTGTTTGAACCGATCTAGAATTGAGAATCCAGCCCCAAGCGTGGGTACTCCCGTAAATGTTGAAGAAAAATGTAAACAATCAAAAAACAGAGAAAGAATATCGAAAAAGAAAAAAGAAAAAGAAATCCACAGCTTTCGTTCAGAACAGTCTACACTCACCGACCTCCCCCAATCCTCGATAAGTATACATGTAGGTGATACTAGGTCCGCATCATATTCTCTCTTATCTGGAGATAGTTAAGCCAGTTCGAGAGGGCCCTCTCTGAAACAACCCCCGGAGAAGCAGCACGATTATTCGTCCTCCTAGGGTCAAATGTGGCAAAAATAGGTGCATTCCTAGGCCGTAGAACAGGAGGTAAAGGTCTGGGTGCTGGCTTCTTTTGGATGGGAAACACCATGTTGCCTCTGTTCGATGATGAATCCAAATTAAGTGGTTGAAGTGAAAAGGGATAGGAAAGAAGAGCCTAGGTAGAATCGGGCCGGTAGTTGTCAAGATTTTGTGCCGGGGGTTTTGTCAGAAAGTGTTCTCCCTCAATTCTCGAGAATGGAGACCTGTAATTCGTCGCCGTTGATCCCTAAAACCCTTCTAGTTATTACAATATTTTTTACCCTTGCCACTCCCTCGACACTCGGGCGACAGCTAGGTCGAAATTCCCGAAGTAGTAAGAATTCGGATTATGGCTTAGTGGTAGTGGGGGTAGCAGTTGTCGCTGTGGTGGCGGGTTGTTCGTTGAAGAACTGGTCTATACTTTATATTTTTTCTAAACAATATCCCTCAATTCGGGCCCAACTCTCTTAATATCGGCCTGGGTCGTGCTTCAGACGCTTAACTTGGGGGATATGTGATTTGAAATTCTCCAAAGTTGTATGCAGTGTGAATGCGATGTGGTCGGGACTTCAAAAATGGTTGCAGACGCCGAATTTGTGAGAATGGTGAGGAGGAGAATGGCGGTCTTCCATAAGGGAGAAAAACGGCAAAGCGAGGAGGAATAAATCGGAGCTTTCAAATTAGAAACCAGGTTTTGAGGCGGATGATCGGCGGCGGATTGATCAATATCTGTATATCTTGGAACAAAAGATATAGCACTGGGTTGAGCCGCTGGGGCTGCCGAGGCGGTAGTGTGGTCTAACTCAAAGCTAGAGGAAGTAAGGATCGAAAGTAGAAACCTGCCCTAATACGGCGAGTGAAAAAAGGACTGCCGAGGGTAGAAGATGGAAAGAGGTGGTTGGAGTTAAGTGTATAGAAGGCAAGGTTGAGAATCAGGAGGGGTTGATGAGGGAATTTGTACGCCGCGAGTGTTATGATACTTCAGGGGATTATTTGGTTTGTTCTGGATTGGGAGGGGGTGAACTTCTGCGTTTCTGCAATAGGCGGTGGGAATTGAGGCGGAGGTTTCTGGGGGGAGGACTTGTTTAGGATAGGGTAGGTGCTTTTGCTAATAGCAGTAGGGGCGGAGATGGAGAGAATGCTCGAGCATCGAGATAGTTGTATCTACCGGTACAGTACTCTAATTATCCCTCAAAAAAAGGGAACATTGGGATCTCTGTGGGGAAGCATCGCCCCACTTACAACAACTCAGCTGGTATACCGTATCCTATCCGGATGCCTGTAATTCAGTTGACGGGCAGATCAGGCCATCCTCCTGAAGAGCGTCCAAGAAACTGAGTCTGCCTTTCGAGAGAAATGCCGTTACAACATCTGCATTAGACTTATGCCTCAGAGCGAAGCTTGCGTAGACAAGGTTTCATATCACTCCCTTGTGGAACCATTCTATGACATACAATTCGTGGTTATGTGATGAGTAGAAAGTTGGTCCAGCCGAGCTCGGGCGAACCCCCCACAAAGCGCAACACCCACCGTGAGAAACTACCGTTCTGTGTTACCCTCTGGAGAGGTCTGCCCCACTTACCAGCGTGCACTCAAAAAGAGCCTTGATCCTATGTGATACACGTCCCTCAGCCGTCACATTTACACAAAATACCAGTTGTCGGGCAATTCACCCCGCCCCGAGTAAGCCAGAGTACGGAGCCACCCCGCACCAAGCTTTCTACAGCCCGATAGCACTGACCCATGTGAGAAAGCGGTTTAGAAACATTACGGAATCTCCCCCGCTACATAACCCCTAGTGTGCGAATAGAAATCCGTGGATCGTGATAGCTCGTGTGAGAGCGGCACCTCGAGAAGGGTACACACCAACATCTCATGGCCCCCGAAATCCGGAAATAAAAACGCACATACAAAACTCGAAGCCTAGTCTACCGCCCCGCCCGCTCCCTGCATGACACCGAAATCCGGTAGCAGGCCCACTGCCCCATCCAGTGAGTTATGCCCCCCCAAAACCCTTGAGCCTCATCCCATGTCGTATCATAGTGTGCTATCTGTGCCGCATCCTATCAATACGCACCCGGAACACGTAGGTAAGACACATCCTCAGCCTCTGTCGGGATATTCCGACTCCGGGTAGATTTGCCCGCGAGTGATATTTTGTGATGTTTGGTCTAATATCCGGTATGATACCCCATCGAAACCCGTGTTAATGTTGATGGAGGAAGCCATCGTGTTGATCGCAAAATTCACGGGAGTGTAGTGAATTGTTCTGGAGTTATCGTGGTTTACGGGAGAGGCTCTCTAGACAAGCCTTCCTTAATTAACATAGAAGTGCGTAGAGGAAGGGAACATGAGTCAGGCTATAAGCATATTGATGGCAATCCCTGGAAGGATTACTATATATTCTATCTATCTATCTATTTCTGCATTTACTGTTACTTTAGTTCAAGGAACGAGTGACCAAAAGTTATGACCACCCCTTTTCTACACTCATATCTCCTGTGCATAACGTGCTAGTCCCAAATGATTTCGCTCATTCTCCCTCAATCCCGTTTGACAGTGAGCGTGGGAATCCCTGCGGTCCAATAAGTTCGGGCCAGGGTGCTTACTTTCGATTAGGTAAATATGTTATCGCTCGGGATTCTGGCGTGAATAATAAAAGGTTGCAGTTGGGTGGGGCTCTTGGGGGTAAATTAGTCAATGAGAGCCTCCCTCGGGCAGAAGCCTACCTTCTCACTGGCCCGTACTTAGCGAGTTACACCAGCTCTATGGCGTCTTGCTCTAAAAATTCTAATAATTAAACGATGTGCTGCTCGTCGGGTTTTCCTCTCAGTGGGGTCCAACAATTTTACTTTTTTTCTTCCCTATATTGGAGGATGGAGAGGGGATGTGTTTTCCGTGCTTCTGGAATAACTATAACGGGGAGAATCCACACGGATCTAGGATATACCTCTAAATCGGTACAGAGCCTTATCTTACGTTTGGAAGCCCCCATACCGATACGAGTAAACATTCAGCCCTGCGGTTGATAACGTTTATGTGTGGTGTCCTACTATTGGCCTTGCTAGGTGGGGGATCCGGTGTGGTTTGTCCAACAGGGAGCTTTCTCCGATAACACACAAAGCTTTGTACTCAAGAAAGGGGGCCCCTTGGTAGGGGGCTGAATACCGCTGGTACAGTGTTAATATCGGACAAGGGGCGGGCCCTGACGAGGCTCCGGCTAACTAACACTCACCATGCGGTATTCACCAGTGGTCACTCGTTTCAAAGTTCATACACAAGCGTAAGGGAATGGAGCAGCAGCCAAAACTTTCGAGAGTTGGGGGTGTGAGGGCCACATCTCTTATGATAGCTTTCATAAGCTATCATACAGCAATGGAAGCTAGGAAATAATTAAAGAGACCACTCATTCACAATGAGGTTAGAGTAATATCGAGGAATCTTTTGTCCTAACCCTCCATTACTTGGTGAAGTAAAGAATCAGACGCGTTAGGTCTTTATGGGCTAATTAAGATACGATAGCGTTTTGTATGATATATCATAATAAGTGGCACATTGCACAGGATCTCACCCACTTCACGCGTTGGTAATTCTGGATATGTTGCGTGTGGTCGTAGGGGGTTTTACGCTGGACGCTTGACGCAAGCACTTACGTGGCCTATTTTTTTGGGAATTAATTTTAGGGAAATCTGAGGTGTTTTGGTCCTCAAAGATGGGGAAAAGTGCTCGATTTCTGTGAGCTTTGCCTTCTTTACCCTCTCCCATGGCGTCCTGCTGACGAATTTATCGAAAAAATTAGCTGAAGACAGGGCGAAGAACTGCGAAATCGCTGTTTCCAGGTATCATCATTTAACCGCCCTGCACGAGAAAATTGTATGAAACAAGCTACGAAGATAGGCAAAGGATGAAGCCGAAAGAGTGTGGTCACCGCGAATAACTAGTAACCAAACCTGACGAAACAATGGACTAGAAAATATAAAGATAAGCTACCTCAGGAAAAACCAGGGGATATGTCTCTCCTGAACCTTACTGGAAACCAAGCAAAAGCCAACAAGCTCCGGATATAGCTAAAAAAAGCTTTCTGGTAACGAGATAGCCCCAGCCGAGCTAACAACCAAACACGTTGAAAAATCCACAAGAATTCCGGACAATTAATCCAATCCTCTCCAGAAGGGCATTGGATAAGGAAACAATGGACAAAGCTGAAATACCCGATTCCAAATGGGATAGGTAGGGGCGCAATACGCTATTACCGCGTACTCAAGGGGCAATCGGTTTCGTAGCAG
The DNA here is from genome assembly GCF_000151645.1 of Tuber melanosporum. Taxonomy (NCBI): domain Eukaryota; kingdom Fungi; phylum Ascomycota; class Pezizomycetes; order Pezizales; family Tuberaceae; genus Tuber; species Tuber melanosporum. The sequence continues at coordinate 263,678 of NW_003298779.1, forward strand.
ACGACACCCCTTTCTTTCGTTTCCCCGGGTCAAATTTGGGCGATGTGGGCTAGGTTGGAGAATCAGCAGTGAGGAAACTTAGTAGACCCAAGAACGTAAAAGCCAATATTTGGAGACTAGGAGTTCTTGTTTTGAATTTCTCAGAGCTTTGAGTGGAGAGAGTGAGACACCGTGCCTGTGGCCAAGCCCAACCCAGCCACTGGAGTACTCCGCACGACACACTAAGTGGCTAATTGAACAAGAACATTACCGATTTTAAGGCCCTGGAGTTTTTCTGGAATGCCAAAAAGAGCCCAAGCCCCCCCGGTAGGCAAACAGGGAGAGGAAATTAACCCCAGTGCCCTGACCCTAAATCCGGTATCTGCCTGGAAAGAAGTCCCAAGATCACATCCTATCACTGACCTTCTACTCCGATATGATACGAAGTCTAAATTAGCGACCCGTAAGATACGATGCATTACGATGAAGTACGGTAACTTACCGTAAACTTGCCAGATGCCGTTGGGACAAAAAACTTTTGATTATCATAAGAGGGGGGTTGCACATGACTTACAGAGAAAGAAAACGAAACACCATTGTGGTTTTTAAATACACAGCTAACCACCGGCATTGCAGAATAGAGTATTGCTGGCCAACTTGGCTTTTTCTCAATATCATCGCACACAATCTTTTTTTTTTTTGTATAATTATATCTTACTTAAATAGGTGTATATAATACAACTTACCAACGGTATATTTGTTTGCTCAATTTTAGTACCCAAATTCTACTTATCTATGATAGAACAATCAAATAACAAAACTAAAAAAGCAATACGATCCTCAACATGTTCAAAACAATGGAAATGAAATGGTCCTTGGATAGTGCACTAGAATGGGATTTTTGTAAAGGAGGGTATCTGTGGTTGATAAATAAATTGTTAAAATTTAGGCTCTGTTCGATATGTACAGTACCAATAAAAATATATCACAATAAAAGTCGAAAATAGCATATATGCTAATAAAAAAATTCAATAAAAAAAAAAAAAAATAAGCGTTTGGCAACCATACCACACAGCTGTGTGAAAGAGGAAAAAAAAGTCGTCACACAACTCAACTTAGGGCACATACCAAAAATCAAACACATAGGATACTAACGGGCAAACATTGTCTCCACTCTTCTGGAATCATTTTTGAACTATACGGTTCGAACCACTATGCGAAACTGCCTACAGAAACATAATGACCAGTTCGGTAACAGCTACATTCTTTATACTATACATGTAACGTGTTTGCAAGGTGCTAGTCACGTTATCGGTAAAGATACAATAGTTAGCAGGTAGCCTGCTCTACCAGAGAGGAGCCGAGAGCTGAGAACTAAAGGAGATTTTGAAGGTGTACTGAGGAACAAGGAAGTCACTGTTCAACTAAGTATATTGAAATACTGTCTGTCGAAGTCTGCCTTTTCCATCGTAGAAACAGGCGGTCTTTAAATACACAAATCTGTTCATGTCTAGCATGAACAAAACTAATCAAAGGTATCAATTGATACACTTTGATAAAACAAATCAAGTATCAAAGCGATACTTAAAACAAAACATAAAACAAAACCAAGTATCAAACGATACTTAAAACAAACCAAGTATCAAAGCGATACTTAAAACAAAGCATAAAACAAAACCAAGTATCAAAGTGATACTTAAAACAAAACATAAAACAAAACTAAGTATTAAACGATACTTAAAACAAACCAAGTATCAAAGTGATACTTAAAACAAAACATAAAACAAAACCAATAACCGAGTACCCATACCGATTACAATATAAGTACCCGTGTATTTCCAACCATTCGTATAGTTTGAGGAATACACTACGAGGCATATGAAGTACCTCCTGGAACTGCTCCTCTTTTGTATTTACAGAGAAGCTCTACAACATATGCTTTACCAGAGAGAGCTGAAGTATTAATTCTTTCGATGTTAAAATGATGGTCGATATATTCCCCAATATTACTCAAAGTATGGAGTAAAAAGCAGCCATCAATTCTGAATGAGGTATGACTTTCTGAAACCGCAGAGTCTGAGTCTGAGGAGGCTGTATCGTTGGAATCATAGCCGGTATTGTGGATTTGGCGAGAATTTGTGTAGGATAATTGTAGTTCATTCATCATATAAAAATAAGGAATAATGTGATTCAAGTAGAGATATGCAATAGATTATTATCTATCATACAAGAAGAAACTCTTTGTTTTAGAGTTCAGAGATTTATACTTTGCTTGAGTGTTATTTCATGATTCTACACCTAGCCCTACTATAATAAAAATTTATAAACACAATAAAAATATATTGTTATTTTGTAACACATGCCGAACACATCCCTATATAAAAACTTTAATATGCCAAAAAATATGCTATAAAAGTCACTTTTATGCTATAAAAATGACATGCTGAACGGAGCCTTAATAATAAAAAATAATACTTTTGTGTTGCGTTGCACTTGCTCTGGGGTTGCACTTGGTTTGGCAAACTATGAGCGAAGCGGAGTAGGAGGGGAACCGGCCATTGGTCATTCTCTAATTTCTGCAGGGTTGGAGGCCTAAAACCCGCTCGTTATCTAGAAATTTGATTCATCCGCACGTTTTACAACATCAACTCCATAGCGAAAGACACTATCACTCGGTATTAGATTTTAATGTGAGATACAGTTGTCTAGTAGTGCACCTTATAGCTGCATCCTACGCTGCTGTGTCATTAGAACACGATAAGGTAACGTACCAGCTTATTTTAACACTGCAATCCGTATCGGGTGTAGAACTACCGTAAAAACTCGAATAATTGGACCATGTGCTAGGACGCTGGATTTGCCTCTCCTAGTATGGTCCGACGTTCCTTTTTATTTGTCTCTGACAGCTCGTTTCTTGCCGTTTTTCACCTCCTTTCCAGAGGAGGAAATTTTGGACTACATAGCACGTGAGCCAATTATTCGAGTTTTTTCGGTAAGGGTTACCGCGTGTACGAGTACTGAGTGGGGTAGTGGGTAATGACTATGAAAGGCGTTTAAAAACGAGTAAGTGGCGCAGGAGGAAATAGTATCGAGAAAGTGCTATGAATCAGCGCTATGGATCAGTGTCTTAATATTGCGATCTCTTACGCGGGGTGTACTGTACTGCACTGCACTGTACTGTACAGGTACCGTACTGCGCTGTAGAGCGGGATAAACTCGGTCACTTCTCGCCTAATTTGCAAGCATTGGATGAGGGTACAAGGAATTAGGGATATTGTTCCTATCGGAGGGAATATCGTATGAAGAATAAGGGATTTTCAAGGAAGGTCTAGGTTGTATAGGTAATAGGGCGACCGCAAGAGTGAAGGTTATTGTTGGGAAAGATCATCTGCGTGCTACCGGTTTATCCCAATTATAAACTGCGGCTTGGTGACCAGTGGGGTCTTGGCATCTGGTGGTGGTACAAGTTTTGGTCATGCACTAGCGCTAGCGCCAAATTATGAGCCATACAACTACCGTACTTTTTTCTAATCGCCTGGTGAATATTCCATAAAACCCGCTATATCGCGACTACAGTTACTTAGATCGCTACAGCATGTCTACGTTCGGCCGAAAATCTGGACAGGCGATCATGGACAGCACAGTGCATTCATTCCCGATTGGTAGCGGTAACGTCAATTCCGGGAACACAACGAATAGTTATAACAATATCAGCAACATCGTCAATGCGAACAAAGTCATAGCCGACGAGAACCCAGAGGTTATGCGGTGGCTCTCGCCACTAGATGCCCGGGGAAGACATCAGGATGTGCGCAATAGCAGGCTAGCGGGTGTGGGGGGTTGGCTTTTTGAGACAAACGAGTTTCGGAAGTGGAGGAGCAGGAAAGGCGGAGCAGATGAAGCTGTCTTATTTTGCTGCGGAAATCCGGGAGTGGGGAAGACATATCTAAAGTAACTGACCTGCCCCTCTGTGAGAAGTAGCGGTTATCGCTGACGGCTAGCCTATAGTTCACCAGTGATCGACAACCTGTGTGGTGAGCCTTGCGAGGACGATATTGCGATCGCCATGTTTTACTACGACTTCCGCGACCAGCAGCAGCAGACAACTACCAATATCATGGGAGCCATTCTAAAGCAGTTGGTGGCTAGAGGGGAAGTGCTGGGTCACATGCAAACAGCATTTTAAAAGGCAAAAAAAGAGGTCGGCGGTCGAGGTCTACTGCTTCAGGATATGGTACAAATGCTGAAGCAGGTTATTTCAAAATTGCCCTGGTTGTTCATCTGTATCGATGCTTTGGATGAGTGCCTTCCTGAGAATCTACTGGAGCTTCTTGAGTCAATGAAGGATATCCTTCAGGTGTCACCGAGGATGCGAATTTTGCTCACCGGAAGGCCTCAGGTTAAGGTTGAAATTACAATATATTTCCCAACTAGGATTGTAGTTCCCATTTGCCCTAAGACGCATGACATAAGAGGATATTTGAAGAGGAAGTTGGAGATGGACACCGAGCCCGACGCGATGTCCGATGCTTTACAGGAGGATATCCTGAGAATTATCCCAGAAAGGATCTCAGAAATGTGTGTGGGAGCATCCACGACCCCCACTCCGCCCCTGACATTACATCGACTAACAACTCTCTGTAGATTCCTCCTTGTTTCACTAAGCGTAGACACTATCCTGGGAGAGGTTACTATCTCGGAGAGAAGACGGAAGTTGAACGAGATGACCAAGGGCAACCATCTAGGGAAAGCATACGCGGCCACCGTATCACGAATAAAGGCTCAGAAGGGAGTAGACCCAGACTCGGAATGGAAGCCGTGATGTGGGTATCAAACTCTGAGCGACCATTACACACTACCGAGCTCTGCCATGCTTTAGGAGTAAAGATAGGATCAACGGATCTCGATGTTGAAAATGTTCCCACAATTCGAACACTCCTAACATGCTCTTTGGGGCTTATCACGGTTGAATCATCCTCCGACACCGTCCGTCTTGTCCATTTAACGCTTCAAGAGTATATATCCAATCATCCAAGCCTATTCCAAAATCCGGACCGGATGATAGCGGAAGCTTGCTTGACGTACCTCAATTTCTCTTGTGTCCGGAAGCTTTCGCCTACTCTCAGCTCGGTCCCACGGACACTGGCCCTTGTTGAATATGCTTCTTGCTACTGGGGAAATCACATAAGAAGGGCGAAGACGAGAAGTGCGAGTCCGCTTGCCTTAGAGCTTCTGATTGGATTCGAGCATCATATATCCTCTCAGCTACTATTGCTACATTATAACGAGGAAAGACATTGGTGGGAGCAGGGATTTGATGAGATGTGCGGCCCCGCCGCCCCAACGGCTTTACAGGACTCCATGGAGCGGCATTTCTTGGGATCGTCGAGAGTGTTGCTGCTTTACTGGCTACGAAGGAGTGGGATTTGAACGCAACAGATGCAATGGGTAAGACGGCACTTACATGGGCAACTGTACGAGGCCATGAGGATACCGTAAAGATACTGTTACAACAGAGGGATGTGAATCCCAACGCTGCAGACACCAAATGTGGTCGAACGCCACTCTCGTGGGTAGTAGAGCTCGGGAATGAGGGGCTAGTAAGGTTACTATTGGAACGAGAAGATACCGATCCCAACGCTGCAGACACAAAATATGGTCGGACATCACTCTGGTGGGCTGTGGGAGGTGGACACGAGGAAGTAGTAAAGTTGCTATTGGAACGAGACGATATCAATCCCAACACTGTAGACACCTTTTATGGCCAAACACCACTCTGTTTCGCTGCGAGGGGTGGGCATGGGGGAGTAGTGAGGTTGTTACTGGATCGAGATGGTATCAGTCCCAACACTGTAGATAGAAGATATGGCCAAACACCACTCTGGTTGGCTACTAGGGGTGGGAACGAGGGGGTAGTAAAATTGCTGTTGGAACGAGACGATATCAACCCCAACACTGCAGACATCATATATGGTCGAACATCACTCTGGTGGGCTGTGAGGGGTGGGTATGAAAGGGTAGTAAAGTTGCTATTGGAGCGAGGGATATTAATCCCGGCGCTGCAGACACTGAATATGGTCGGTCGCCACTCTCGTGGGCCGCGGAGTGCGGGTTCCAGTGGATAGCAAAGTTGCTATTGGAACGGATGGACATTAATCCCAACACTCCGGACGCCCAAGGTGGCCAAACACCACTCTTGTGGGCTGCGAGGGGTAGGCATCAGGGGGTCGTAAAGTTGCTATAGTATTGGGGCGAGCGGATATCAATCCCGACACTACAGATACCGAATATTACCGATCTCCCCTCTCCTGGGCTGCGGAGCGTGGGCATGAGGGGGTAGTAAAGTTGTTGTTGGAACGAGGCGATATCAATCCCGACACTTCAGACGCGAAACATAGCCAAGCGCCGCTCTGGTGGGCTGCGGTGGGTGGACACGAGGGAGCTGTCAAGTTGCTGTTAACGCGAGCGGATATAAATCCCAACACCGCAGACACCTTATACGGTCAAACACCACTTTGGTGGGCTGCGAGGGGTGGGCATGAAGGGGGTTAGTGCGGTATTGCATTTCATAACAGTCGCCAATAAAATTTATTTATCCTTGTGTCACCGACCCGGCCTCAACTGTCTTATCATCCCCCTATGCGAGGTTGCTTGTCCTTTTTCCGCTAGGCGTGTCATTATCTCCCTAGGCTTAAATATCCACCAATTATACCGCTACAAATATTAGCGCTATCCGAGAACTTTTCACCATGAATAGGTTTGCATCTTCGCTAAATTCGCGACCCTTCGCTTGATTCGCAAATACTCAACTCCATCTTCTCACTAGCCGTGGTTATTCTCTCCCTGATTATCACCTTCCCAACTAATCCAGAGTGGTATCGGGGCTCAGGAGCACCAAATTCGATATGGACGGAGCTCAGTCCGATTTGGTTGTGTGGTATAAACTCGAAACCAAATTCTTTCAGGGATTGCACAAAATTTCAATGCAGGGCAGTGACCTGTGTGACCCGGTAGAGCTGTCAACGCGAGCGGTCGCAGCGTACAGTACAAGTATCACACCCGTTAGGCTATCCGCGCCGAGTGACGGCTTAAAGATCCTCAACAACTGACAGAAATGTAAAGGTAACAAGAGCGATTACTTGGGTTCCAAGTCTACCTGAAGAGATGGTACCCGGATGAAAGTAGAAGTGATGATGATATCGACTCAAAATTAATATGCTTTGCTCGCACTCGGCCTCCACCATTTCTTTTCTGTTTCCACCATGGATCCTACAGCCTCCTTTTAAGTACACGAATTCTACACAGAATGTTAAGGAATTCTTGGTGAGTAAACATGTGTACTGTACAGTACCTGGGTGCGAGTGTCCACGTTCCCCATGACCAGTCTATTTACACCTGTATCAGCATTGAAAAATCGCAACCATCTAGGGGAAACTTGGTAGAATCTGTCACAAAACGTCAATGCGATACAGTACATCGCTTGTCGTACCGGTGTGAAATACTTTTCAAGCGACACCCCAAGGAACCGTGGAATAATGGCGTAGTGGGACCTGTAAATTATCGTGATTGTGACCTCCTATCAAACCGTAGGATAGTGTCACAAGAAATTGACTCGCTGGTATGTCGTAGTGCTAGGGAAAGAAGAGACACGAAAAGAACACAAGAGTGGACCCAATTGAGCAAGGGTGGAAGCGTTGTCTATTGCTTAATATCAATAATATTCTCTACCTAGAGGGAAGCATTCCGTTGTTCTCTGCAGGTGTCTTCCACTAAACCAAGGTGGGAAGGCTTGGGGTGCTTAAGAGGACAAATTTTCCCGCCAAGCCTCGCCCCCTTCTGTGACAAGAAATTCTGTGGAGCGAACACCCCATAGATACAGGACCTAACCCTCCTAATCTCTCACCCCTCACCGGTATTATCTCTGTGAAGAATGACATGGCCAAACTCATCACGTGGCTCGTGCATGGCTCTTAAATTTAGATAAGCATCCGGTTACGACAGCCGCGCCGGAGAGATGAAGCCGGACACCCACAAAGTGTGCTACCGATACTACGGTAGTACAAGTACCGTAGCATGCAATGACCATGGGGGCCTCATCCCGGTGGTTTGGGTCTGCAATACGCACCGCTGTCCTGCGTAATGGGTTTAGTACAGTATAGTGTGCGACCGACCTCCCAGTACTCAGGGGGCAATGTTGCAATGAAGGGGGGGGGTTGGATCAAAGAACGATCGAAGGGCTGGAACGCACTCTTTCCAACCAGGGGGTTAGAGGATAGAACCCCTTCTAACAAAACAATGAACAATGACATTTGAAGGGAGTTGAAGGTAAAGAAATAAATAAAATTAGGACAAAAGAAACGGAAAATTCCTACATGTCCCATAAATATCCTTCGGTTGGTTGAAGAACCTCATGCCTCGTCAATATTTCCAGCGATTTTCGCTTACTAAGATTATAGCAGCCCCCCTTCTATCCCAATTTCCAGAACCCCGGATTCAATCCCCTCCCACAACGTTGTCGGGTATCATAGTCGTACCTAAAGTCGGGCTACACTTCCAAAACGGGTAGTGTGTCCGTGTGGAACGTGGCACGTTGAAAATAACAGTTAAATACCCGTAGCTTGAAACTACGGTGGTGTGCGTACCTCTCATATGAGGATGCGTAAGTAGTGAGAAGTTTTCACCTCTCTCTCCTCCCCTGAAGTCAATCATCTCCGCTCCTTATGATACTTCCTGTACGAAACTATCCTCGCTTCTCTTCTCTCTATTGTCTACACATACAATACAAGGTTCTCTCATCCTCATCAGAGCCATCTCCATCCACTGCATAAAACCCTCCTTTCAATCATTACCTCTGCAACAACTACTGGTTGTACCTCCTCCATCAACTTCAATTTCCAACACGGCACAGATTAGGAAAATCGAGTGATACCTCATGATCAAATTTGGTGAAGGACAAAAGTCAGGAGAATTGCTATTATTGCTCTCCTGAAAGTTGGTCTAGGGACCCATAGTATCATCAGTTTGCTTTTTATCATCACTTATATTCATAATTTAACACCTATCCGACTTCTTGGGGGGCATGTTATGACTGGACTTGCCGGAAGGTTCGTAGAGAGGATGGAGGAGGGGGTTCTGTCGCGGTGGAAACCTAGCCATTAACTAACGGGGTGTGGTTACCCGGACCAGAAAACTGACAATGGAGGTCTCGTCCGACCAACCCTTGTACCCGAGTGGGAGTACAAAATCTGTTTAAAGGCGTAATAATATTATCATACTCATTTTGAATATTAGTTGTGAAGAGAAACCCTTTCCTTCTTTTGTGATAGTCAACCGTGCAACCCCACCAGCCATAAGCCGCCAAGACATCCTCAGAACCACCTCTAGAGCCGATACCAGCACCGCAGTTCATCTTTCCGGTTAGCGGATCATGAACTTCAAACCTGCTATTTGAGCCGTGGTGAACCGGGGGTATGAAACCCGGTAATAAGGTTCTCTGGCGCCTCATCTACGGTAGGCAGCACTTTGTGCACTTTTCACCTCTTAAGGAAGGCCCAGCCCTACCACGAGTAACCCAGCATTATCGAAACATCCCGCCAAGGCAACAAAGGGAGAGATGAGAAGAAGAGGGAAAAAAACACTATGGTCAATACTACAACACCAGGAAACCAAACAGAAATCTCCCTAGTGTAGAAGCATATGCTTCCACTGACATACCCAACTTTATGGAGATAGCCATTGCCTGGTCCTTCGATCAGGTAGTTCACATTCTGGTTGCTGTGCTTTTAAACCCCGCCCGTAAAAAAGCGATTGCCGGGCCAATAGATGGACAACTCGAGTGATGTGATTCTGCAATATTGTAATGCTTAGAAAATAAGAGGTGTCATACCTGTATGATAGCATAAGCATACGGGTGGGAGCCACTCGCAATGACTTGGAGAGGGCTTCCTCGGGTTGAGATTGGTCATGGATCTTTCGGCCACTCGGCAGAAGGGTGCATGAAATATGTCTCCCATGATTTCGGTGTCTGGAAAAATTACCGACTCGTGAAGTCGCGATTTCTTCTTTACGCCTCATAAGGACTCTACCGGCGAACAAACCAAGTTGATCTACTTTTAGTCTCCATTATTCCTCTCCATGATTGCCGGCTGATCTAGAAGACAGGGTATGCAACGAAGAAGAAAAAAACTTCAAAAACCACTTCAGAAAAGAAATGACAGGAACTGGGAACTGCATAATAATTGTCTTCTTCTATGATATTTTTTCCAGAACGTTGTCCTGGTTTGCACGAATCGGTACTAGGTTGTTCAGGATCACAGTTGAGGGTTTCCCTGCCAAAGCATGTAGGGCCATATTACTCGATAATATTCCTTCACACTCCCACATGGTTCGCTACCCCATCAGACCCACTCAGGGATTCGGCCATGGCCATCCACGGAAGCGGGGTATCATATGAATACCGTAGCTGTGACTGATCCTTGTTCGCCTCCCGTCAGTTTTCGTCTTGCCTCGTCCCGTGGGGGCGTTTTTAGAAGGCAATACCGGTACCGGTACCGGTGTGGAGCAGGGATATGATTACCATGGAATGATACTATACTATCATATATTTTCTGAGATGGGCTGGGTTTTGACCGTGGGGAATTTCCTGCTTGGGAGGATGGCTTGGCAAAGAGGATTTCCTCCATAAGGCTCTATCATGTTTTCTTAGATGAACAAGCTCAACCACACCTCGGCAACAACAATTAAAAGAGCGGTGCGCGTCCATCTACACCAGGCTCAGCCTCATCTCCCTTGCCCCATCCATGTCAGTCCATTCTCCATGTTTGGATCCAATTCAACCTTCCATCCCATCCATCGGTTTATCGGTTAGGTCACAGAGCAATTATTCCCACAAGGCACAGCTCGGTCGAAACACAATCCAACCAAGGGAAGGCACACATCAAACCTCCCACACCGGTACTATGCTATCCCGCCAAAATTAAGCCTTCTGCCTCGATCTGGATACTTGAGTAGAGTGACTTATGAAACAGCGCTGTAGCTCCTTTCAAAAACGAGAAAACCTAAGTATTGTACTGCACCAGCCGATCCCGGGCCCTCCCTACACCGTAAAAACCGAAATAATTTGCAATGGCGCGGGGACGTCCAGAATTTCCTCTTCAAGAGCAGGGGGAAAAAACACAGCAAAAAGGTTATCATTCACCCCTCAGCTGAGACAAATAAGAAGAAAAAAATACAACGAACCTTACGTGGAGAGGAAACTCCAAGGTCCCAGCGTGATGCCAATTCTTTCTGTTTCTACGGTAAAATAATACTCCAAATTTTTTTTTTGAAAGCCCAAGGGATATAATACCGGCAATATTACTAGGCGGTGAAAGTGTAATTTGTGTGGTGAAACGATTTTTTGTGGTGCCAAAGAAAATAAACATGCACTAGGGGCTAGACAAAAGTTGTGTTGCCCTCCATTACGAGGTGCGGAATTCTGTTTGAACTAAGCCGGATTAGGAATTCGAGTGACAGGCGGTGAGTGTTTGGTGGCTGCAAAAAGTCGGGACTCGTTATACAAGCACTTTTGCTGCGTTTCTCGAGCAATACACCGGGCGAGCGTGTTTGCGCTACGAGTACACGAATACCCTTACACCCGAGCACCGTGAGCGGGGGGTACCGTCCGTCCTGTGCTGTGGTTGTAGTGGGTCTCCGTGGGCAGGCGACGGAGAGGGGGGAACGCCCTCCTTATATAGACGGTGTGTCCTGGTGTTGATGTTGATCGAGTAATCGGTGGTGTTAAGGTCATTAACGTCGGCTGTGAATCATGGTGTGGTGGGTGCTTCCTCGCCCCATTGGTCCTGTATACTTTTTCCCGAAAAAGGAGAATAGCTCTTGGGAGCGATTTCTGGGTGTGCCTGTCTAGCCCCTGTGGCTGCTCACTCCTCCCCTCAGCTTATAGAATGCCCCTTGGATCGGTGCCCGCTGTCTGGCTCTGAAGTGCCAAGCGAGTGATAGGTTGTGCGGTGCCAGACTCGGGTGCCAGACAGGTACTTCTCGTACCAACACAATTAGTATGTACTGCTAATGTCACAAGTGCCAGGTGCCAGTTTTTGGAAGAAGGAATCATAGTCCGGGTTGGCACCCGGTTCTTCCAAAAACTTAGTTAAGCATAAGGGTGGCTTGAATGCGTAACGACACGAATAGTCACTTCAGTCGGTTGGCGGGGACTGCGCCCCCGAACCCTCCTTTCATAATCTTATCCGGAGTTGAGTTTTCAATTGATTTCTTGGTACAGTTTCTTATCTACATATACTATGGTACATGTCTGCCGCACGTACTCCCCGATCAATGGTGCCTTGCTGATGTCCTTGTCCTTGTCACACGTTATTATACATGGCTTGCCGAATACCAACGTCCTTGCCCCCTTGTGGCAGTCTCTCGCCTCGAATTCCTCCTGCCCGCCTATCAGCGGCTTCAGGTAGTCTATTCCGTCCCACCCGAACTTCCTCGGGTCCACGTCGTTCAGCACCAGGTGCGTCATGTCATCGTCCCGCTTCGCCATATTCCACTGCGTCGTCATCTCCGTTGGGTTGCCGAAGCTCCTCTCCCACTCCGTCTTCCCGCACATCGCAGGTCCGACCACCACCAGGCCTCGTGGCCTCCCCCGGTACTCGTTGTCGATGTACCGACGCTTCCATTCTGCCATCTCCGTCGGTACGTCCCATGGCTGGAGGTCGTAGTTGCGCTTCTTGGTGGTCCTCTCGGGTCGCTTGGTCTTCTCACCGGTGAGGTATGCGTCCACGTTCCTGTACCCGTATATGAACCTCGCCGGGTTCTCGTCCCTGAGCATCTGCTTCGCCCTCTTGTAGTCGGGTTCCCGGTCGATCTCTTGGAACCTGCGCTTCTTCTCCTCCATCGCGGTCGTGGTGCCCACCATCCTCGTCCCGAACGTGTCGCCGTCCTTCTCGCAGTACGCCTGGGTATGCCGCAGGAACTTGCCGATCGGTTGTCGGTGCTGCGGTGGGACGATCCTGATCGCGTCGGTGTCGTCCTCGAGGTGGAACTTCGCTCGGGCATCCGGCCAGTTGACACGGTGTGTGAACCTGATCACCACATGGTAGTGCGGTGTCCCGTCCTCGTGCAGTTCCCGACCGCCATAGAGTTCGTGTATCTCCTTGATGCTGCTCTTCAGTCTGAGGTGGAACTCCTCCTTGTCGTCAATCGTGCTCTTGCTCCATGTGACGTATGCATACCTTGCGTTCAGTCGGAACTTGCTCGTGGTCGTGTTCTCGGGGGGCGGTGGTGTCTCATCCCGCGTCTCCGGTTCGGGGGTGCAGTCCTCGTTGTTCATGCCCTGTGGTTGTTCTGGTCTTCGTGTCCAAGGCGACGAAGAGGTGGGAATGCCCTCCTTATATAGACCCTTTCTGGTCTCATGGTCTCTATTCACCGGTCGTCACTCGTTTAAGACCAAAGACCACCTGTGTGGGTGGGGCGTCACTCCATTGGTCGCGTCGCGTGTTTCCCCGGGTGTCGGGGGTGACTCACCAAGCCATGGCAACCGCAGCCACAGTGCCAGGCGAGTGACAGTGTATGAGGTGCCAGACACGAAGTGCCAGGCAGGTACTTGTCGTCCCCATACATTTAGTATGTACTGCACGGGTCACGAGTGCCAGGTGCCAGTTTTTAGAAGAAGGAATCATAGTCCGGGTTGGCACCCGGTTCTTCCAACCATCCAGATTACATTATACGCGAGTCCGGAGGGTGGTGGGTACTCCGGAGGAGTGGTGGATAGTCCCTCTGCTCAGTTGGCGGGGCAAGCCCCGAACCCCATTCTCATAATCCCATGGGGAGTGCCATACCGAGTGCTTCTGGTAGGATGCCTACCTAGGCGTAATGGAAAATTAAGTTCTGACGTGAGGTGATGCATTCTACTGATAGAAAAATGTTGCTCACACTCTGCGATTACTGAAGGGAGTCTACTCGTAGAATCGGTTGGTGCGGAATACGTTTCCCCTTTTGGATGGTATGTCTCGGCCAAGGATGGTATCCGAAAGGCACAAGTTTGCCCCAGAATGCATGGTATTGAAAAGGTTCCCTCCATCTAATAATACAAGTAATAAACGATCGCTTGCAAGTACCGTACTCGAGCGCTCATACATGTTTTCTACTTTTCATGTTTCCCTTCTCATGTTTTCCACTGCTTTCGGGACCAAATGGTCCGGGTGTGTTTTAAATCCTTGGCTCGGGTAGTACAGGTGCCGCACCTCAAGCAGGGAGCCCTCCCGGTCCTCACCCGTGTTCTTGGGTGGACAGCAACAAGGTAGGCCCGATTTTGGAACGGGTGTGATTCGGGTCCTCCTCCCTTATTCTTTGGGTTGACCTGTGTATGTGCATCCTAGTCAATGACAACTGAGGGGGGAAAGTTGGGGCTGATTGCACCCAGTTCTTCAATAAATTTTATTTATCTTTGTATCGCCGACCCGGCCTCAACGAGTTCCACACTTGACTGATTTTCCTGATACGAGTTTAAATATTGGTGTTGGTGCTATCCAAGAACCTCCCGGCACGAGAGAGATAAGTGGGCATGTTTCCGGCAAATTCTTCGCCTGATTTACCAATACTGGAATCCATTTTCTCATTAGCCGTGGCCATCTGTCCCTGCGTTGTCTCCAACTACCGGCAATCTAGAGATTGACCCCTAGCCTCAAGAGCCCCAAATTTGATATGGACAATGCTCAATCTGATTTGGTTGTGTGGTATAAACTCGAAACTGAATTCTTTCGGGATCATGTCAGACACACAAGATATTTGGAGAAAGCGAAAGATAGGAATGAGAAAGTGGCGGAGGATTGGTGCAATTGTGGGGAACTCAGCAAGGGAGGTTTCGGTGTCGTCAATAAGCAGATCCAGAAGATCACGGGCCACTACCGCTCAGTAAAGACGATTGATAAGAGTCTACACCCCAAGCTCGACTATTCTAGGGAGCTACTTGTGATGGCCATATTGGCAAAGGTTTGTGTTCTCGCTCTAGAGTGACCCCGACTCAGTTTACTAGCCCTCCGGTGTTTCTTTGGTTGTGGTCTAACTGTCTGCTGTTTCAGCGTCCATCATGATTTGTCCAGTTCCTGGGATGGTTTGAGGAACCCAAGACTCTGTATATCGCAACGGAATATATCGAGGAAGGTGATCTTACTAAGTATATCGGTGCACCGCTGCCGCAAGAAATCGTTCGAAATATCTCGAAGCAGATACTCGAGGGCCTCGAAGTAATGCATCAACAGGGAATAGCTCATCGCCATCTGAAGCCTACTGTATTTTCCCTATCACCAAACACCTCACTTGACCATACCTCATTGCGGTAGGCTGACAAATGTATAGAACATTTTTGTAGTTTCTATGTCTCCCGTCTGGGTCAAGATAGGAGATTTCGGAATATCAAAGCAGATCCTGGCTCAAGATACTACAACCCTTCACACCCAGGTGGCAACTGTGGTGTAAAGCGCTCCTGAGGTTCAGGGGCTGGATTCTAACAGCCAAACCTCGGACTATACGAATTCTGTTGACGTTTGGTCCCACAGATGTGTGGTATATGAATTACTTATAGGGGCAAGCATCCCGTTTCTACTTCGAAAAATGGCCCTTTCCCGAAGATAAGTTAAAGGCTTTATCACCTCCAACAGATGATGTTGGAATTTCATTACTAAAGCCCATGCTCGTAATACAACCGAAGGATCGCCCTACCGCGGCGGATGCCCTAGGGCATGAGTGGTTTGTGGGCCTTAAGATTGATAATGAAGATGGTGGGAGCGATCAAGATGATGCCACACAGAGTCGGCATGAGAGAGTCCGGAATACCAAGAGCGAAAATAAGGTAGCCTTCCATGGCAAACAGATGAGAAGGAGCGAGGCGAACCCGATTGCCCGGGCCGACACAAAGTACCCCCTAGGAGATGCGGCTTTAGGGGAGAATTTTGGGTCGCAAAGCGGGAGTTATCCTACTACCCCCAGGCTTGAAACTGACTCGTCTGTGATAGCGCTACCAGGTGTAGCCTCCGTTCAGATCTCATTGATCCAGACGCCTCCTCTGAAACCGGAATTGATGTCCTACAACTTCCAGGCGACTCATTCCGGGGGCCCCAAGGCACCGAGGAAAAATTACATCCGCAATATTTCCCGGACATATCCTCGGGTTAGCACCCCGAACACCGAACTCAACTGATACTATATGTAAACTCGTAGCTAAGGAGAATCTTTTGCCGAATCCTAGGCCTCCCTCAATCGGTCCCCCAACCCCAGACCCTCAACGTAGAAATAGCCTTTGGTCGGCCACAAGGACAAATGGCCCGAGGAAAAACACGCCCAAGAAAATACACAAAGCCCCCACCTCCATTCTTGATAAAACTACGGCAAGAATTGCCCACTAGCGAACCAACCCCACCGGGCAGAGTAGGCTCAAGTCAGACGGTTCGCATATGTCAAAGTCCCAAGTCTCGCCAAACCCGGCGCCCCGCGGTAAACGAGGCAGCGGAAACCAATATTTTACGACCATCGATAGGACTGAAAATCCTAACACCCGGCGAAACCCTATTGCTGGCGGGAATCCTATCAACAATCCTAATACTGGCCGGAACCCTAACCGTGACCCTGGTGCTGAATGGCACTTCAGGCTCTAAGGGAGTTGAGATCCCTAGCGGAACCCAAACCCGCTAGTGCCGAACTCGTGCCAAACTAGGAAAACAATTCCCGCCATGGAATTGAAGGGGTATATGTCAAACTTGCGGGAAAATGGTCAGGTATCTAGGACGGAATTGTAGGCACCGATGTGTGGAGAGGAAGGAACTTGCTTCTTGTATTTCCTAGCTACGCCGCCACTGCTACTTAAGGCGAAATACATGTGTGTGCCAAGCCACCGCTTGTCACGTCTTCCCAACTCATAACCCTAATGACTATGAGGTTAGCCCCAGTACTACATACACTCCCGTGTTAACAGGAATTGGGGAGTGGTATGAAATTTTGGGCCAGGTTTCAGAATGATTAGTAATTTTACTACCAACATATCATACCTGTATTCACAGTGCAAGATCTGGGTTTATAGCGCACAAAAGGGATTGGCTCGGTGATCAGATTTTGAAAGGTTGGTTGGGATTGTGTGACTTATGTCATATGTTTGGAGCGAGTTTTCTAGGCCTCATGTGTGGAAGTTGTATCGCTATGGTGGGCTGCTGGAGTTGGAAGGTTTGTAGGTATGACAAATGTACTGACTT
This sequence comes from Tuber melanosporum, assembly GCF_000151645.1. Classification (NCBI taxonomy): domain Eukaryota; kingdom Fungi; phylum Ascomycota; class Pezizomycetes; order Pezizales; family Tuberaceae; genus Tuber; species Tuber melanosporum. The sequence goes on from NW_003298779.1 coordinate 280,903, forward strand.
AGGTGTGTTAAGAGTTCATTGGCCAAACTCATGCGATGTATTTATCACTAGTATGGTTCTGGAAGACTAGCGTTGGGACCATTTCCCCTCCATAAAAGTGTGACAGTTTTGAACGTAAACATTACGGTCATGCTAGTTTTTAAGTTAGTCACGTCTATTGGCACATTTTTTTATATAACTGCAAACAAGGATTTTCATTAAATTTTATATTTATATTTTATATTTATAATATTTTTATTACCTTTCTCTGCAAGTTAAGACAAATCACGCAATGTCTACATAGATTGGAACACTGCGGAAACAGTTACATCCAAAACTTTCACCTTTCGTGAGAAAGGTTGTTCCAACTCCAGTTTCCCGGAACCGTAAAAGGTATTCCATCCCCGTCAGTCCTCAAAACTCGGTAAAAAAAAATTTACACTCCTGTCGCTCACCTATCCTGACGTTTTTGCGGTGTTTGCTGGCATACAGGAAGCCCTTTTGTGGTGAAATGGTTTATTTGTGCTAGCCACAGTGTTCAATATGTGTGGTTAGGAACCGTGACTTATATTGAATTTTTTGCTAGGTAGTCCAAAGTTCACTTGTTTGAGAAGAGGCGCAGGGCGCAACAGGGTACGGTGGTTGAGCCCCTCTGAGAGAAATAAGAAAACCAGACCTTGCCAGAGGCGGCAGCTCGAATGGCAAGTACTCTACTCACTCGCTTTAGATCCTATGGTATAATACAACCATACTGCTTTAATAGGAACCCAAACGCTCTGGTTTTAAACTTGGTAACCTTACCCTTGGAATGTTAGAACCCACAAAGGGGTTCCGAGCATGTAGTTTCTTTGAAAACTGTCTAGAACCGCGGTATTCTGTGTTCACGGGATCCCTGCCATTCACTCAATAAACCGATCTCTTGCGCGAGTGATTGGTGGTGAGCATGGCTTTGAGAACCAGTGTATGCTACCAGAGACGAAAGAGGAAATTATTCTAGCGGAGATCCATCTCATATATAGGGAGATTTGCGCATAGAGCAGACTTCGTTGCTACCTGTAAGCTATCGATTGAAAAAGCAATTTGGTTCTGTATGAGTTAATTGGTAAGGTGGTAAGATCCCAAAAGGTTGTCTATCCGGATTCTAATGTCCAAGTAGTAACCAACATTACCAAATGCAAGGGTACCAGAGCTTGTCACGGAGAACCTACATGATGCCTCAGCTCCGGAGCCAAAGACTTCTATACTTCAGGACTTTTCACAAGATCGGGTAGTGAATAAGAAAACAGACGACACTCATGCGGGATCTCTGTATATACTGGTGAATATAAATCACCGGTTAGAGAGTTTGTGAAACTATCTGGATAGGAAACAGCTTCTGTCTCTTTTTCCGGATTGTAGAGAATTATGTTCTTACTAGGATGGCTCAGATATGTTATAACCAAAAGCTGGCCTCTCATTCAACGAATTTAGAGGCAATGCGGGAGGACCGTAACTTTGCCAAGTACAAAGGAGCTATCCAGCATCCATGCGTGAAAACAATATAGTGTATACGAAATTTAGTATTGGATAAGGGAACTTAGGGAAGCAGGGGGCAGCAAGATGCAACAAGTGGGAGTGTTTTACAGCACAAGGATACCTCCGTGTCAATGCTAGACTCCAACGGCTGGCAGTGCAATGGCAATGTCAATCCGACGCAGCGCAAAACAAGCATAAATCTAGAATTTTCTCCCTCAAGGGTCAAAATTCTAGGGAAAAAAATCAGACATAACCCATGCTGGCATCTGATTTCCTTTTTCCAAATTTTTGCGTAGCGCACATTGAAGATGATGCTTCCAAGTGGGGGCCAATCACAATACATCTTCCTCCAAAATTTCCCGTTGTGGTGCCGGTCTCGGAGCCCTTACGATGTCACAACTTGCCACTTTACAGAACCGAATTTCCATGTGCCCGGAGATGTACCAAACGCCCTCACTACCATATTTACATTGAGCACTGTGGGATATGTTTTTCGCGATTTATTGCCTCAACCTCCCCACCCTCTTTGTTGAGAGTGGGTGAAATGGTAATGATTGGAACGGAGGTTTTAGGGAACAAGGTCAATTGACGGGAGAGATTCGTTGAATATGGGAAGTATGATACACAGGGTGTAGAATGGGAGAGAGAATAAAAGGAGGTAAGAAGCGGAGTAGTGCACTGAACAGTAATTAAAGCAAGGATTGAACGGAAACAGAGGAAAGATTTTTAGCTCTACCAATAATCCCGAGCGTCGCGGGTGCCTAAAGCACCTATCATATAAGACGCCAGTCCCCTAACGGGGTCTCGGGCATAATACCTCAAGCCCTAGGGCTACAACTTCTGTCCTTTAGAAAGACTCCCATCTGAGAGGATGACGGTAGGGCCCTGCAGCCCGTCCCATCCTCACCTGAGGACGGACGGACTGATACTACATTAGACTCTTCTAGTGTGTAATTGCCCACCTATGTCCAACACCCCGGTCAAATTGGAGTGCGAGTGAGTATCTGTGATGGCAGGGTAAAACCGTTGGGTCAAGAGTGGGCGAACTAAGGCTGGGAAGCGCAGCTTGAGCAAATTGGAGAACCGTGGCAGAAGGCGACAAAAAAAAAGGCCCAGTCACCGGGCCGATCCTGCTCTTTTCGGGGGGGGCAAGGGACCAGAGCTTCCTAAACTGGCCAATCCAGAAACCAAGCTCCCGGGCTAGACCGGATGGTAGGTTAGTGGAGAGCTTGTCTCCATGATTCCTCTCTTTTTTTCTGTTTCCACAATAGATCCCTCAGCCCCCTTTTAAGTATGATACAAGAATTCTATGTAGAACATCAGTGAATTCACAATGAGTAAACGAGTGTGCCAAGGTGCAAATGTTCAGGTTCCCCATGACGAGTCCATTCACATCTCTAACAGTATTAAGAAATATCAGCAGATCTAGGGAGGTTAATTAGCAAAAATATATCACAGAGCGTCAATACGTCACTTGTGAAATTAACGGTATTATTCCCCGGGATAGATGATAGGATCAAACCTATTATGTGAGTTGTGCACTGCTTTCAGAGAAGTGTTGTTACCCTCTTTCTATCTCAGGCGTCCTTTGGTGAGTATTTGGCGCTCTCAGAAGTCTTGGGCAAGGTGAGATAATAACACAGGAAAAAGAGTATTCGCTAAGCTCGAGTCTAAGTATCGATTCTTCAACCAAGGTAAATGAAGAAACCAAAGTGGCAGAGAAAGAAAAAAATAAAAGCCACAGATCGAAATGGTCCACAACCGTCAATATGCTCCTTTGTTCCTATGCTGAATTGTCTTCCTGTCTGATGTCCGATAAATTCCCCTGTTTCTCCAAGCCCCTATTGATACAATGCCTCCTGCAATAATATTGACAAACTGCCGATAAAGAAACAACACGTCATGATTGCTAACTTCCTTGTAAACCACCGCCTGTCCTACGACATGCCCCACAGCATCCGATTACCGCACCTGCACTGCCGGGTTGAAGCCGGACACCCACAAAGAGTACTAACGTAGTACTCGGGTATGGAAGTAAAATTGAGTAAAATAGGGATGCTAACAAGGAATCATGAAAGTCATTCAATTGATATGCTGAAAAAAACAGGGCAATAGAGGAAGTTAAAATCCGGGGCAGTTGTTTTTGATCGCCGTAGAAGCTAGTATCATTAAATCACTTTCAAAGTTCCAAATACCTAATGCCCAGTTCCCTTTTCAAACTTTACAGACTCAGATATAGAAAGAAAAATGACGGGAAAGCAAAAAGAATCATCAGTCCCATGATATGGCTGCCCAGGGCTGCATTCTCGAGGCCTCTTACTTACTAATCTCTTCGGCTATGGTAGCCAACTCAGTACTCCATTGCAACGACAAGGTTACTTTTAGAACTCGATTTTTACTTCCATATCCGAGTACAGTGCCGTAGCATTTGATGACCATAAAGTTCTCTAGCGCTTTATCAATCCAACACTTTGTGCATCTTTCGCGTGGTCGGGAAGGCGCGTGATTTATAAAGAGCCAACATAAATCGCTTATATAGCGTAGTCCCATAGTGGGTAACGCTGCACTGATGACACCTCCCACCTTAACAAAGAAGAAAACGAGAGGGAAAAACATTACCGGTAATACCATAACACTCGGGCATGGTCATAAATGGCAGAAAGCCTGTGGTGGAAGAGCAGGTATTGAGTTGATCGATCGGTAGACACCGTCAGAAAAAACATAGCATTGTAGAGGTCAGAAACCCGGACCAGCTGCATTGCTGCCTGCTATTCCAGGGACAAGAATTGGAGATTCTGAAGGACTACTCGGGGTCGCAAACAATCCCTATGGGACCGGTTTATACTGAGCTCTACTTATTTCACGATTCTTAGCACCATAATTTCCTACCTTGCACTACCTGGGCACGCTCCTCCTATTTGTATCACAAGATAAGACAATTCACCAGGTATTCACTCCAGGTTGCTCATGTCAACCAGGCATAGTTTTTTTCCCCACTAATATCGAAGAGCTGCTCACTAACCCATAGAATCTTGTTGATTCTTTTTCCCGCCCATTATGGCCATCCACAAGTACCAGGAAACCTGACAGAAACCCCCCTATTATAGTAATATGCTCGCCGTGCAACACGGGATGTGGGTGGTTCCGCCATCAAAGGGGAAGTGAAGGGAGAGGGATACTGGCCACCCACACTTGGAGGCAGAGGAGATTTTAACGGAGATCGTTAGGTTGCGACGACTCGTAGATCCAATATCTCCTACAACGATAGGCGATTTTTGAAGTATTCGGAAAGAGAAAACAAATTACGCGATTCGGTTATGGTATAGCTTATCCACTGATACCCACATTCTGGTTGCTGTGCTTTAAAACTCGCCCTGTAAAAAAACGATCGGCCAATGAATGGCAACTCGAGAGCCAAAACGAGTGACGCGTTTCTGTGACACCATATTGTACGGTACTGGTACTTGTACAAGCAGGAAAGAAACGGGATAATACCGGTAGCACAAGTGGGTAGGCAAAAGGCACATGTGCGGACATGAGAACTCCTCCCCGAATTTTGATTGATTGGGGGCCCCGTGACCACTGGGCATGGTCGTTCGCGGGGCATGTTTCACGTTACTGAACCGACTGGCGAAAATGCCGGCCAAGCAAGTAATTTATTGTACCCATCATAGAGATTCTGCCAGTGTCCAAGCCAATTGGCTCACTTCTCACCCACACTCTTTCTCTCAATAGCTGTGAATTGGTCTAGAAACGTAAGTATGCAGCAAAGAGTAGGTCTCCATAAAACCTTCAGAAGGAAAATGACTGGCACTCAGAAAGATATGATCCCGGTACCCGAGTTGTAGTGTCCAAGCCTTTTCAAGAGCTGCTGGGGCATAAGTCACTCTACCCTGGCACCTGAAAAATCGTAATTTTGGCGGTATGCACTAGAGGTGCCTTCGAATAACACTCCGGCGGGAGGGGAGGGCATGACTAGAACCGATGAACCATGAACGGGGAACGGCAAAGCTACTGGTATTTGTACACCGTTGCCGTAGATGGCCGAAGCTCTGAGGGCAGCTAGGGAAAGAGAACAATCTGGGAGTGAAGGAATACTATCACGTAATATGGGCCCACACACTTGGACAAGAAAACCCTCAAGTGTTGTCCAAGGCCACTCAATAGTTTGATCAACGATGATATCCTGGAAAAAGTATTTTAAAAAGAGCGATTACCGTAATCCCGCGAACTAGCCCACCCCAAATCACCAGGCACCCAAGCACCTTGCCGCCCTCCCCCAGGCGAAAGCTTTATTTCAGGCGGCACTCTATCACCGTTAGTGCAAGTACCAGCTAGGGGAATCTGCGCCTTCCATTTTTTTCCTTTTCTTTTCTTTCCATTCCACACGGAGTCAGATTGGGGATGCTGGAGTTGACCAGCGGTGCTGAATAAGCATGCCAAGCCAATCCGCCCTTCCATACTCGAGTGGTGGGTGGGTGAATTCCTCGAGTGTGATACTTGAGTAGATTGTCAGATTTGGGACACTGTGCTCGGGCCGTACCCGAGTGCCCAAGTAGGCATTGCAGTTGACTTGCGGGACTCCTACATATGTATGCCAAGCCAACCCAGCATGGAAGGATGAGAATTAGAAAGTAACGGCCAACAGCATGTCAAGCCAATCCAAATCCAGCATGGAAGACTGGGAACTGGAAACTGCCGTCCGGGAGCAGGCCAATCCAACCCAGCATGGAAGGAGAACTAGGAAGTAGAGGCCAAGGCCATGCGGCGATTCCATCCATACCGGACTTGGGGGTGAATGTGTGCATGTTACGGATATAATAAGTGATGCTATCCGAGAACCCTTCTCGACAAGAGAGATAAGTTGAAATCTTTTCTACTAAATTCTTCGCTAGGTTAACAAATTCTCCACTTCATCTTATCGCTATTCACCGTCGTTCTAGCCCTACATTTTCAACGTTCCAGCCAACCAGCTCCCTAGTTAAGTAAGGGTGAATTCGAGGCAAAGAGCCTCGAATCTCACACATGGACAAGCCTCACTCCGACTTGGTTGTGTGGTATAAACTGGAAACCGAATTCTTCCAAGATCGTGTTAGACACACAAGATATTTGGAGAAGGCGAAAGATAGGAATAGGAAAGTGAAGGAAGATTGGAGCAATTGTGGGGAACTCGGCAAAGGGGGTTTCGGTGTCGTCAATAAGCAGATCCAGAAACTCGCGAGCCACTATCGCGCAGTAAAGACGATCGATAAGAGTCTACCCCACAAGTTCGATTACTCTAGGGAGTTCCTTGTAATGTCCATATTGGCAAAGGTTTGTGTCCTCACTCCTGAGGGACCCCGCCCTATTTAACCATCCCTCCAGTATTTCCTTGCTGTCGTCTAACGGTTGTCTGTTTTAGCGTCCGTCTTTGTTTGTCGAGTTCCTGGGATGGTTTGAGGATTCTGAGACTCTGTATATTGCAATGGAATATATCGAGGAAGGTGATCTCACCAAGCATATCGGTACACCGCTGCCGCAAGAAACCGTCCGAAATATCTCAAAGCAGATACTCGAGGCTCTCGAAGTAATGCATCAACAGGGCATAACTCATAGGGATATAAAGCCTGCGGTATGGTCCTTACAGCCAAATACCTCGTATAATCATATCGCATTGCAGAATACTAACGGATGGATAGAATATTTTCGTAGTTTCTATGTCTCCCGTCTGGGTCAAACTAGGAGATTTCGGGATATCAAAGAGGATCCTGGCTCAGGATACGACAACCCTACACACCCAGGTGTCAACCCGGGTCTACGGCGCACCCGAGGTCCTAGGACTAGACTCCAATAGCGAAACCTCGGAATATACGAATTCTGTTGACATTTGGTCGCTCGGGTGTGTGGTATATGGGTTACTTGTGGGGACTAAGTTATTTGTCTCAGAGGGTCAGGTATTCCGGTACTACATCGGGAAATTCCCCTTTCCCGAAGATAGACTGAAATCTTTATCACCCCCAACGGACGATATCGGAATTTCATTCCTGGAGCCCATGCTCGTGATACAACCGAAGGATCGCCCTACAGCAGCGAGTGCGCTAAGGCATGAGTGGTTAGTGGGTGTTATATGTGATAATGAACATGGTGGGGACGTTAAAGATGAAACAAAACACGGTCGGGATGAGAGACCCCGAAACGACAAGAGCGGAAACAAGATAGCTACTCATGATAGGCCGAGGAAAAGGAGAAGCGATTTGAGCCCGATTCCCCAGGGCGGTGTAAAGTATGCCCCACTAAATGCGGCCTCAAGGGAGAATATGGGGTCGCAGAGAGGGAGTGATCCTATCACTCCGGGGCCTACAATTGGAACTTTTATGATAGAACCGCAGGACGTAGCCTCCCTTGAGAGCCCACTGATCCAGACGGCTCCTCTGAAATCGGAATTAATGCCTCACAGCCTTCAGACGACCCACTACAAGGGCCCCAGGGCACCGAGGAAAAGTCCCATCCACAATATTTCACAGACACGCAAAAGAAAACGCACAAAGCCCCCTCCTCCATTCTTGATGAGACTACGGCAAGGATCGCCCACCAACGAAGCTACCCTACTCGACAGAACAGACTCAAGTCACACGATTCGCATATGTCAGAGGACGAAATCTCGCAGAATTCCGCGCCCAAAGCCCGCGGTAAGGGAGACAACGGAAACCAAAATGTCACGACCATCGATCCGACTGAAAACCCTTACACCCGGCGAAACCCTGATACTGGCTGGTGTCCTAATCGCAATCCTAATGCTTGCCGGAATCCGACCCGAGATCCCTGTGCATGGTGGAATCCCAGGCGCGGAGGAAATCGAAATCTCTTATGGAACTTAAGGGCCTGTTTGGTTGCTATAGCCCCATTCGATTATCCCATACAAAATGACCGTTTCAGAATGTAAGGATCACAGTTTTTATATGGGAAACGGTCGCAAAACGGAATGGAACCATTGCGACCAAACAGGCCCTAAACCTGCTGTTAACCGAACCCGTATCAGACTGAGAAAGCGACACCCGCGATGGAGGGGGAAGGTATATTGGAAACCGGAGGAATTGACCGCCCGTTGAGGACAAAATCGCGAAATGGTATGAAAGATTTGGGCAAGGTTTCAGAATGATTAGTCACATGGTTGTTTTTGTTTTTTCTTTCTTTCATACCAACATATCATCATACCGGTATGATACTTGTATTTACTGTGCCAAATCTGGATCTATGGTGTCCAAAAGGAATCTGGTTGGTCACGAGACCCCAGAATGTTGGGACTGCATGGCTTCCGTCACATGTATGTATACATGATCTTTCCACATATCAAGTGTAAAAATTATATGATTATGTTAGGGGACTGGAGTTGGAAGGTTTGCGGTTAAATGTACAGTTTTAAGTGTATCAAGAGCTTATCAGTCAAATTCACGCAACCGTTTTATCGCCAGTAAAATGGAATTTTTTTGCCTCTTGCTCCCTATAATTTCGTTCAAAAAACATGCCGAATGTGGACGCCGAAACACGCTTGGTCCAGCCATAGCATATTTCAACAAAAGTCTTATCTATACGCAAATCCCCCTATATATAAAACCGATCCCTACTAGAATAATCAACTCTTTCTTTTATGGTAGCATATGCTGGCCATCCAATTAATATTCACACACAATCACTCGCACAAGAAATCAATTCATTGATCGAACGGCAATGAGCCGGTGGGCACCGGATTACTGCATTTGTGAAGAATTTTCAAAGAAACTACACTCTCGAAACCAATTATCCTAGAACACCTTTGCGGGCTCTAAAATTCCCAGAGCAGTCACCAAGTCTAAGAATAAAGATCGTTTTGAGTTTTCATAGTAGCGTTATGTTTATGTTGTACAATAGCATCTCGAATAATTGAACCCAGTGCAAACCGCTGGGGATGTTTCATCCCGTAAGGACTAATTTTTTTTTATCTTAGAGGGGCCAAACAACTCGTATTTTTCTGTTTCCCCCACTTTTCTGGTGAAGTAGACTTTGGATTACCCATCACACAATTCACTATAGTTAATAGTCTGTAACCGCACATACCCAATGCTATAGAACAATCTCTCTACAAAAAAACCTCCAGAGCACAAGCCAACACCGTAAAAATGTCTCGAGAGATGAGGCACTAGAGTATAAGGCTTTTCTATCCTTCGGTTTTCGGAAAACCTACATCCTGGGCCAATTTGAGTTGCGCAAACACTGGATGTTTAAGGTTAAAACAGTTGGAATCACACTGATTATGTGCACTAGATTCATATTAGCAGTGTTTGAAGCAGAGGGAGCGTGGCGGACCCCCCCCCCCATCGTTGCATCAGCATCCTCTAGTTCGTAATCGTCCAGGTATATTCAGCCCTCAGGGTCAAGGAGAAGTGCGAGTGACTATCTGTGATGGCAAGGTAAAGTTGCTGGGTAAAGACCGAGTGAACCTAGGCTGGGCGGTGCAGGTTGAGGTGTTGTCTGGTGGGTGGACTGGAAAACTATGATAGGAGATAGCACAGAAGGCTCAGCTATGTGGCCGGAACCACTTCTTTGGGGGGTACTCGACAAGAGCCCCTTAAATAGGTTAGTCGGGACACCAAGCTCCAAGACTAGACCAGATGGTAGGCGATAGAAGTTGTGTGACTATCCGGGATTCCTGGACGGGCTGAGTCGTGGGTTTTCTTTAGAGATATCCTAGTTCGATGGGATTGTGCTTTGGCTTGTCAGTGTTCTCACATCGGCCGATTGGACAAGTCTCCACCGAAGCTTGGCCTAGGTACGGGGTCTTGGCGTTGAATATAATTAATAGAAGTAACCCCCCCCCCGTATGTACAATACGGTTTAAAGGCTCTATGAGGTTTCCGATGCTCTATTCCGAGAAAGTAACACCAGCTATATAGCCTGTACCTTAACCATTCTTTCTCAAAGCTGATTAGCCTGATAACACCTGGGCACCCAAAATATCCCCCAGGCACTTTTCCTGTCCGTTTTCAAGATACCATGTAAACTACTCATGCCATGGTTGTCGCTGGTGTGCCACAACACCTTGCTGCTCGATCTCTCAAAATCTGCGTTACTCATCCAGATTGCCTGACAGCTCAACGTAGCTTTACGGCTCAACACAACTCTGTGGCTCACCATAGAAACTGTGTGGTTCCCATGTCATGTGGCTCCTGTAAGGGAGACAGCAGAAGACAAAGTGTCACGACGATCGATCCGACAGATAATCCTAACACCCCTCGAAACCTTAATGCTGGTTGGAATCCTATCCGCAATCCTAGTATCGGCTGGAACCCTATCCACAAGCCTAATGCTCGCTGGAATCCTAACCGGCTTTCTGGTGCTGGGTCAAACCCCAGGCCCTGAGGAAATCGAAATCTCTGACAGAATCCAAATCCCCTAGTATCATAACCGAACCCACATCAGACTAGTAATGCGATACCCGCGACCAAAATGGAGTCCTATACACCCGCGCCTCGCCTCGAGACTTTTGCACCGCGTTAGCTTGCGTCCAGGAGGTCTTTTTATGGAGGAATGGTTTGTTTTTCGTGCCGACAACAGCATTGGACATGTGCAGTCGCGAGCCATACCGAACTCTGTGCGGGTAATCCAAGGCCTGCTTCACTAGGGGAGGGGAGGGAAATGCGGAGTTATTGAGCCACCCTGAAAGACATCGGAGAAAAATACATTCCAGACCCTGCCAGAGGAAGCGACCCGAACGGCATGCACCCGGTCGGTGCAGTATAACCGTGCCGCTACCATAAAGGCTCAAACACTCCAACGCCAGGCTTGGTCAGCCTACCCTTAGAATGTTATAACTCACAATGGGGTTCCGGGAAAGCTAGTTTCGAGTGTGTAGTTAACGGAAATGGTGGATGCTGCTCGACATGCTCCAAACATGTTCGACATGCCCAGAATGTCGTTTTTCGTTCGTTCGGATAAAGGTTTCGGAGATGCGCTTTGGAGCAATGCATCTGTGGAAGAAAACAGGTTCGCGGCGGGGGCAGTACGGAGGGGTTAAAGGGTCAGAGCAGTGACTGTCCAGAGGCGACGAACAGCGGGAGTCCTTGTGAAGCCTGTTTTTCTTTTGTTGGCCCGAGGGTACGCAGAGGGAAGAGATAGACCTGCGTGGAAGCGAAGATATATGTGTGGCGATGGATAGAAGGATAGAAAGATGACTTTGTGGTGATCCACATGCTCCTCTCCCTACCGTTCCCGATAGCATGTCAGTTGAGGGATGCTCGTCGAGAGAGTTGAATGAGAACGAGAGAACTTCCCCGCTTTTCTTCGAAAGTAGTGTGCTGGCGATCAGAGCTTTTCTGCTGTTACTACGGCAAGGGTTCGTTTCGTTACTGTACGTGAGAATAGACGTTTGGCCCTTACACCATTCCAAAGTGGCCGCCGTTTAAAAGTAGTTTCCTTGAAAATTGTTGAGAATCTCGGTAGACCGATTTTCACAAGCTCACTGCCATCCACCGAATGGCTTCACTTCATAAGCAAGTTATTGGCGATGAATACGATTTTGAGGGCCAGTGCGTGCTACTCAAATCCTGTGCTATTTCACCCCCCATTTCGTGTATAGTTACTGGTTGATACTTGTAGTATCGGTAGGGTTCGGATGGTAAGTTTAGATACTAGCCCATTATGGGATGAAGGACGGTAACTCATAGTAAACTTGCCATATACCATTAACCAGGCCAGCACATAAAAGGGCTTTATTATATATACCTTAACGGAGGCCTAGGTGTTTACACATAGCGCACACGGGATGAAAAGAATACACAATCAAGGTATTTAAGTACACATTCAACCCCCGGGATCGCAGATAAGAAAATCGTGGGTCCAATCTGGTTCCCCCTCAGTAACATCTTCCTTCGCACAATCCCCCCCGCATGCCACAAAAGCCATGTATATAAGTCTTTGCCCAACCATCCCCAACCGCTACAGGTCGGCTATCTAAAATCCACTTGTCATAAGGGAGCCTAGGGGCTGTTTGGCTCGCTATAATTTGTGATTTGAGCTCAAATCTTTGTTGGCGTTTCGGTACAGCCGCATTCGTAGAGTTCCCGTACTCTCCCTTGTACAGTACAGTACAGTACCTCAGGAACTGTGCCGACTAACAGCAAGAGAAAAAGAAAATCCTTCTTGACTGACGGTTCTTAGATATGCCTCTAGAAACACTGTAAATCTTTAAATCTTAAGACAATTCATTTTACCGAATAATAAGCGAGAGGGTTAGTAGAGCGTTTCCAAAGACAGGGAGAACTTCGCCAACGCGGCTGTACCCGGTCCTGGCATTCTTGAATCCGACAATTTTCGCTATAATATTATAACCTTAATTCTAACCAATTTTACCCGAAATTAACTAGGCTATGATGCCAAGACCTAAACCTAAATCATCGTTGGAAATCGAGAACACTGCTCAATATGCCGAGAACTGCTGGACATGCTCGGGTTATCGTTTCGCCTGTTCGGGTAGAGCTTTCAGATATAAGCCCCGGGTTAACGCATCCATGGGAATCATCTACCCGTCGAGAGTAGTACGGGTGAGTCCAAGAGACGTAGTAGAGGCTACGAGCCGCGGGAGTCTTTATGAAGCGTGCCTTTCTTTTTGTTAGCATGAGCGTATGTGGGGAAAAGGGAAACTTGGCCGGAAGAGCATGGGCGAAAATGAACATGCGCAATGACCGGTGGAAGGATAGGAGAAGGCTTTTGTCGCGATTCATGTATATATACTGGTACAGTACTCCTGTGTTTGGGTGATACGCTGGCAATCAGAATTTTCCGTCGCCTTACTAATCCTCGTTTCGTTTCGCCGTTTCGCCGTTTGATGGTAAAAATCACAGAGACAGCCTTACCCGACAAGCTTTAATTTACAGTGCGAGATAGGATTTTTCCGGGACCGTAGCACACCTTAGAGCCATAATTCGCGCCACGGTATCAGCGAGATAGGATACAAGTGCAAGAAGGTAAATTTACTCGTACTCAAGTAGGGTCTCTCTCATACTGGAAGGACGGCAACCCAACCACCGAACCGCCACGTGTAGTTCTTTGGCAATCAATAATCATGGCTGCTGGCTGGTCCAAGTGTCGGTCTGAACAAACGAGGGGTGGTAGGGTCACAATTCGGGTCACAGAAATAGCCATTTGCACCACCACCACCACCTCTTAATCGATTAAAACGAAAAATATATCAATAGATAGCTAAATATCTAACGGATTGGACCGGGAAGCTGATCAGACGCGGAAGTGAATCACAAATTTCCCCAAAACCAAACATCCGAATTTAGCCCAAAGAAGGTCAAATCTAGAATAACTTTCTATCTGGGATACCTCCTCCACTGTAGCATTTTGTCTGCCTAGTGTTAGGCGATAATTGAGAATTTGTATGAGCTCTCATATGATACAAAAGGATAAGTTACCTGATTCTGGAATCGCCACTTTCACATCGACCGAGTTCAGGTAATATTGCACCATACAAGTATCATACTCGTACACTTCAAAGATTAAAAAAAAAAAAAAAAAGGTCTTACAAAACCCAATGGCACTATTTCGTGGAGAATTGCCTCGCTTCAACAATTGGTGGTTGAGTGCTATCCACGGTGAGGTTTGTCACCCCACTTTGTTGGAATCGCCAACCCCCCCCCAGCCTCCCATTAATTACTACCGTTGCCAGATATTTTGTGCGTGGACAAAATTAACCGAAATTCAACAGAGGAAAATCTTCGGCGATGACAACCACACTCACCCACCAATCCACTATCATGAAAACAAAAAAAAAAAAAAAAAAATTAAAAGATGTAAATACATAGTAGAAATTAATATTTGGTATACCATCCATCAGCCTTAATACTTGCCTCTATTCTATCCACCATTGATCCAGCTAAAGTATCAAAAACCTTTGGGTCAAGAAGTTTCCAACAATTAGTGATGGCCTCTACTATTGCCTTCTTGACCACATTGACATCACCCTTCATAAGATATAGCTCAGGGTAGTGCTTGTGAAGCTTACCTTTCACAAGAGACCAAATATTTTCAATTGGATTGAGATCTGGTGAATAAGCAGGAATTTCCATCAGTGTAATTCCCTGCCCTCTGAGCTATCTCCTAAAAGGCAAGTGAGTCTTAGCATTGTCAATGATAAAAAATACCTCTTCTTCTCCAGACTTTTCTCTGATATTCTCCCATATCTCTTGAAAGTCATAATGATCATAAACATCAATAATTGACTTCCCAGTAACTCCACCCCTAGCAGAAGAAGGATCAGGAAAAACAGGCAAAAAAAGACCATGAGTTTGACTATAAAAACAACCAGTCATCATCTGGCTAATCCCTCTCTCCCCTCTCCTAGCCTTAGGTTCAACACAATTCTTATTTTATTTCTCATATGGGTATCTGAAAACCTATTTTCTCCTCTTTCCTCCTCCCCTTTCCACAGCTACCTCATCCCCCCACATTGCCTTCCTTCTCCACATCTCCTTTGTCCAATGCCTATGAGCTAATGCCCATTCCAACCTCTCTTGAGCTAGATCCTCATCCAAATGAACTCTCTCTTGTGCCATCCACTTTCTAAGATGCTTTTTTTCAAGTCTTCTCCTTACTGTCCTACTAGAAACATTGGGAGCAACTTGCTCAGCAATGTCAGAATAGGTAGTATGGCGATTTTTAAGAGCTTCCTCCACCATAGCATCATCCTGTGACTTGGTAGTTTTAGGATGTCTTCCTCTACCATTATTCTCCTTGCCCTCTTGATGTTCCTTTGCAATTGTGTCTCTGACAGTAGTGTAGGGGATATTAAGGTAGTGGGAAATTTGCTAATATCTCATCTGAGGCTCGTGTAACCCGAGAATCCTCCCCCTGGTAAACTCAGAGAGATGTGTGGAGGGAATAGGTTTTTTGGCATGACTGCGAAGAATAGGAGGCATAGTTTATTGAAAAAAAGAATTGAGCAGAATGGTTTCTTCTTGGTTGACTTAGAGCAATTTTTTTAGGTACTGTTGAGAGTGCGGGGTGATGAAGAGGGGTGGGTTGCCACCGATTGTTGAATCGCGGTTAATTTTGTCAACGCACAATCACTACGCCTACTCGATCAAACCCACGCGAAGTAGCAAAAAGCGAATCATTCCCCCCCATGCCCTGCACACCTCCGAAGGAAGGAAAAGGAGCAAGAAGTGAGGGAAAGAATTCTATCCCCTAGTCACTACGTGGAAACGGCACACCCTATCACACAGGTCTAGGCAGTGCTCTAGACAATCATACCAATATACTTGTACAAAATGTCGCCGAGCCCCTCCGGGCTATGGTGGCTAGAAGCGGCGTGCTGAGAACGGGCGCTCAAATCGGGTCTGATACACAGATCCTGGTGGGGTTAATTCCTCTCGACGGCCAGATCATATACGGTACCGCACCCGATTATCCGAAGCTTGTTTTCACGCCCAGAGGTCACAACAGCGCGATAAATTTAATTCAGGAACTCCTTTGAGTAGTGAGCACTACAGCCTTCATGGGTAGGATCTTCGCGGGTTTCGCCAGATTTCTGCGGGAGTTAAGTATTTTGATCTCGCCCGGGATGCCTCCTGAGATAGTATCCGTTCTATCCCAAAGCAAGGTACTGTACTATACCAGTTTTACTCGTACATATGCGGGGCGAAAACTGATTGGTGGTGTAGTGATTCGTCCCGCGTACCGAGGCAGGACTTGGGGTTTGATGCATGCAGGACAAGTGTCAGGGGTTGGTGGGTGCATTGCCTTGAGGCTCTGTATCAAAAATCCACAAACTACCGTATCATACGGCATTGGTTGAGAACAACGTGAGGAAAATTCCCCAACCAATACCATCAACATCCTTCGAGTCACACCCTTCTTGTTTGCTCTTATCAGGCGGGTCATCTTATATCCACTCTTTTTCCCTTTTTGACAAATCGCTTGCACCCACCCCCACCCACTTCTGATACTGGTATATCGGAAAATATTATGCCACGGGGACCAGTCACTGCCTACGCAAATCTACAAGTAACAAGCGAGAATTCTACAAACATGAGACAACGTTTATTTGTCTGTTAGCCATATATTAAAAATGTCTGATGTTCGGATACTCGCACTTCTCGCCTGTAACCTGTAAGACCATCTCTAATAAGATCGGTTAAAATGCCAAGAAACCTTAATGGTCTTGGCATGGGTGATATGCAATCTCATGAGCGAGAACACTGCCCATGGGTAGTAAGTTTTGGTCTTGTAATGCCATGAAAATAGGTCAGGGAAGAAGGAAAAAGAAAATAATTCTATGATATTATCAATACTGTTTTGTAGTCATACCATACCCCAACCTTCTTCATAATTTCCAATGCTATATATATCAACTAAAATTTATATTCCACACTTTTAACAACTCTCATCCCATCATACCAGGACTCAAAGAAGAGGAATAAATATTACTTCAAATCCTCACGACAAGGCCAATATATACCATATCATGCATCATACTTTGCTCACCCTGCCCAGCTCCCTAGCCCTAACTACCACAACAACCCCCGGATCATCATCTATCACTCGACCGCCTAGACACTTGGCCAGAGTGCTGGTTCTGATTGTCGGGCGCTATACAATTACCCTACCGTGCTGCGAATATTCTCCGGAGGCGAGGAATAAATAAGAGAGCAGCCGTCGATCGATTGATCGTTTCTTGAGAGGAAGAAAGGAGAGAAGAGAGGGAAAGGATAAGGGAAAAAAAAAAGAATTGAAAGAGGGATATAAACATGATCAGCAAGAACCGGAAGCAATTACAGCAGAGTAATAACTTATTTCAAGGTATTTTTGTGTTGGACGGGCAAAAAAAAAAAACATTTCTCTAACAAAAACATTCCAAGCTCTACTCGCACTCGAGTGTGGTACTACACGGCAGAGGATCTCTATCCCCAATGATGCCCACCAAGCGCTGCCCACCTAGTAGGGTGCCTATTTGACTGAATACGGTAAAATAGAAAACCATCAAACGAACGTTGATTCCGCGCCCCATATGATGCGACGGGATGATATGGTTTTTCAGCCGCACGGTAAGTCCCGCCCGGGTCAGCGAGTAGTAGCGAGTGAGTGAGTATGATGGAGGATTCCAGAGCAGGGATGTGGAGATATAACGTTACTTAGGCCGGGAGCCCTACGGCTTTTGTGAGCAAACCAGAGGCCACAGAGCAAGATACTTAGTGCTAGCTAACAAGATCATAACCAAATTTCTTTTTCTCTTTTTTGTTTAAAAAAAAACCCCCCGCTGCGCCACCTCTACAAGAGCACGGGCTTAGTATACACACTATGTAAGTGGGTCAAATCAGACTTAGGAATAGAGGCAGAAAAGAAAAAAGCGTTTATAGACCAATCATGCAATGCGTGGCGCAAGGGACCATTGGGAACTGAAAGGGGAGGGGGAAAAAGGAAGAAACACACCCAAAAACAAGCTAAACTAAAGAAAATGCGAGGGCGAAAATAGTAAAGGCAAAATGGACAGTCCGAAGGTCAAAGAGTAGAGAGATGCGGCGATATATGGGGTATCATACTAAAGATGTGTGCCCAACCCCAACCAAAGCGGAAGGAAAGGAAAAAAAACAAGCCCTTTTCTCTACCCAGCTAACCTTTTTCATAAGGAAAAAAAAAAAAACACGTCTACCCCTCATCCCTCCACCTCCCACCCTCCAATCTATTGAAACCCCATAACCATCCTCACCCTAACCCCCACAATCCTCTCCATAATCACTTCCCACCCCTCCCTATGGGCAGCGCGTACATGAACCCTCATGTTATCCTCCCTAGCCGTCGTGTGCCCGCAGACATCGCAAATTAGGTGCTGGTCGCTGTGCTTCGACACCTCGTGACGGTTGCGGTCTTTTCTCGTAGTGTAGCTAGTGCACGAAGCACAGTCTTTGTGACGGCAGCAAAAGCGATGTTTGGAGTCTTTGTAGTGGTGGTGATGGGTTGCTTCGGGGTTTTGGGTGGTTGCAGTGGAGTGGCAGTGAGCGGAAGTGCAGGGGGAGGTTTTCTTGGGGCGGGGTTTGGGGCGGGGTTTGGGGCTGGATGTTGCAGCAGTGGAAGGAGTGGTGGTGGTAGCGGGTGTGGGTGTGGGTGTGCAGTGGGCTGTTGATGGTGGGGGCAGCACAGCGGGGGCGGGGGAGGTGGTGGTTGAAGGGGGGAGAGAGAGGGGTGTAGGTGGGAGGATGTAGTGCTGTGCCGGACTTCGGGGAGAATTTCCCGGCGTGGCGTTAGGGGGCGTGTGTTGAATGGGCGCAACTAGGACTCGAGGGGTTGATTCAGTAGCAGTAGCAAGCAAATCGTTTACGGCGTGAGTAGTGGCCAGGTCAAAGTTGGATAGGTCGAAAGGGTCTTTCCAGGGTGGTAGGTCCGTAGTCTTTATACCGAGGAAGTGAGATTCCGAGAATTCGAGGGAGAGGTCTGGGTGGGGCTGCGCGTCGGCGCTGGAGGCGCCGCCCGCTTTGGGTGTTGGGGGAGGGGATAGTTCTTGGGGATGGGGCTGCTGTTGTTGGTGTAAACGGCCATCGCGGGGAGTCGTTTCCCGGGAGTTTAAGGAGTTAGGTACCTCGCTAAGGTAACAATCTTTGTTAATAAAAGTGTCGAAGATATCGATGAAAGACGGGGGGCCCTGAACGGAACCCATGACTGTTTGGGAGAATGCTGGAGAGAGGGTAACGCTTTTGCGATTTCTAGAGGAGCGCGGGGTATCTGGTGGGTAAGATTGTTGCCAATCGCTGTGTCCTCGTTATGAGGCGGTGGAGTTGAGAAATGTGTAGGTTTGCTTGCGACTATACGGTCGCCAATATAGGAGGAAGCGGTGTTTGGGTTTTTTTTTCTGGTATCCTGAAGTGTGATGGAATCTAAAACAAGATTAGCACCCCGACCCGTGGTTTTGCTCCGGATAACAATACCAGTATTGGTGTTTTTAATGGTTAGTTTGGAAGAATCGTAATCGTGAATGTGCACATGTATCCTAAGCCTTGATTAGAATATTTCCTATAAGGTATCGCAGGTGATACACTTACTTATGGTGTAGCTTGTATATAGGGGGATTAGCAAGCTGAGGAAAACAAATTCCAGAGACAAACAGATCCTCATAGACACTATGGCTGGCCATTGCGCTGCTCGCACGCAATGTTCCCCTCATCTGTCCGCGAAACCATGATAGAGGAAGTTCCAAGTTCCTCAGGAGTGAGAACAAGCCCAAACCTAACCATCCCTGGATACCGGACATCACATCAAATCTTATAATCATACTTGCCGTGTTAGCCAGGGTGGCGACAGCTAGTGCGTTCATAAGTCCTGAATCGGTGAAAATGGTACCACTACAGATGCGTGAGGCTTGCACGTATTCGAGAAGTCGACCAGCAAAGGGAGGGAGTCCTAGTAATCAACCAATTAGCAACACGCAGATAAAGAGCAATTGGATGTGTAGCTTACGAATCCTATTTAGACTATCCACCAGCCTCGAATCCGAGGGGTACTTGAGTAGGATGCGGCGAATCGCCTCAGTACTGTGTCGGTTGAGTATTTTCATGTTGGCGGTACGAGCTTTGTCGAGATCACAGATCTACCGGAAAATTAGTGCTCCAGCTTAACCACAGAGAGACTATGGTTCAACTTACCTCTTCCGAGATAAAAAGTATTGCTGGTCTAAATATCCGGAACAAGGCCGGTATAATGCCAATGGCGACCAAAAGATAAATTATGAAATACATCAATAGCACGAACTTCATGCCGCCGAACAGGAGATTAAACGCAGATACCTCGGTAAATTCCGGTCCGGTCGGCTGTGCACCCTGCTCTGTGAACGCCCGACCGGGGTGGACCACGGGGGGAAGCCGTGCTCCCGGCGGGTCGCCGATCCAGTACAACCCGGAATTAGGACCCGGATCGCACATTGTGTTCCGAACCTCTAACAGTTTCTGGGCATGAAGATGGGTGGTCAGTAGAACTGCCAACCGATTCCACGGCAGGGGAATAATGTGTCCTCTTGTGTACGAGTAGGGGGAGGGGATGAGGCAACAACGGGCCTTAAGCGATGGGTGAGGACGAGACTTCGGTATCTCTGCAAACTTGCGAGGAGTATGGATTAAGAGAGCTGTAGTTTCTCAAGCCGAGTGAACAAGATTGGTGCAGGGCAGCAGGGAGGGCGCTATTTATCTTGCCTTGGATGGAAACAGGTGTGGGAGGGGCCTAAAGGAAAGGCTTGGCATGCACTGGGCCTGACAGGGATGTGAGCAGCTGGGAGGGGGGAAACTTTTCTTTTTGTGCGATGAAGCTCAGCCTCGCCAGAACTTTTTTTTTATTTTTTTATTTTTATTTTTGCGTGGAGCGTCATTTCGGGATGAGAGTTTTTGGATCATGGTACTCGAGTACCGGTACCAGTGGAGCCGGTTCACGGTGCGAGAGAATTCGCTTGGAAAGGGGTATCATATCGTGCTGCACACGTAAAGATCCGTCAAGCACGATACCGGTACCCGAGTACAACACAGTCCTGGACCGTGCTGCACATTACGAGCACAGCATCGTGCTTGTGAGGGATACCGGTATTATCGCTCCGCCAGACCCGTTGAATCGTTCCTGGAAAATCCAAGTTAATTCGGGTAGGGCAACGCACCCCATACGAGTACTTTACCGAATGCAGCACTTCCATATCGTTTTCCTTGCTGCTGCTATCAAATGATAGCGTAGCCCATCCATCCATCCGCATACTGGACCTGCATCATAGTCTACCCCTCATCCTCCGCCACAACCACTCGAAAGGTAACCCCAGGCCAAGCCAAGAGCCAAGTCAATATACCGCAAGTATCATAGTACGGTACTCGAGTATTGTACTGTACGGTATCATACTGTATCATACCGGTACTGGTACTATACTCGAGTAATGCTCAATAAACCCACCTCCGCCCTGGTGTGACCAGTGGGAGCGCACCGCCCCAACCCTCAGCGAAATGATAGGTTTGTTGTCCCCAAAAGGGAAGAAGAAAAAAGGTGACACGGCTGATCCCTCGAAATATTGGTGCGACACATACCAAGGCACATTCCCGCCAACTTTTGCGCACAAGACGATTTGTGGCCACCATCCTTGTTGGTTGTGTTCGCTAAATGCACAACCGCACGCGACAACAGAGACGCGAGGTCACGTGCTAGCGCTTACTAACAGTAGCAAGCGGTTAACAAAGTTTGCACCCAGCCCCATCTTTACACTAATAAATCCAGTTGAAATCAGTATCATTTCCAGCCAGTCTCACGTGAGTAGTAAGGACGCGTGGGGAATTGCCCTGGTGAGATGATCGCCGGTGCTTCTCGAAATGGAGTCCGTTCAGGAGTAACAACTTGGTGAGGTGTTCCAATGGATCAATTCTCGAGAGGCGCATAACTTGCCATCAACATTCTTTTAACAACCGAAAAAAAAAAAAACAATAAAAAACAATAAAATCCCACCATGCGATATCACACGGAATTAATCGAGAAGGGAGAAGATGGAATGAATGCGCGTTGTTGGATAAATTTTGGGTATGATACTTGTAGTAATGATCCTAGCAAAAACCCCCTCAGGACCCCCAGGGGGTAGGAAAATAAATTTCTTGGCCAAAACTTTCATCGCTCGAAACCGCCCGACATATTGGAGAGGGTTTGCGAGCCAAGGTTTGCCGGAGCTTCCGGGTATCGACGAAAAAATATCTCCTAAATTCCAGTATCTCGGGTGGCCCGTTAATGGCTCCAGGCACAGGAAGAAGTCTTGTCTGTGATACTACCGCTAACTTCCAGAAATCCCACTGGTACTAGTACACTCCACCATCCTCCGCTGTAGCGACACTACACTGCCGAACTTCTCTGCCCGTATACCGGTGTGGAGAATTGCTTGATTTGGAGGTGCCTTTCATGTATTTGATGGGGAGGAGGCTCTGGATATTTTTCATGTGTAAGAGGGGGCTTGGCGTGCAGGATTTTCTTCTTATAGCTTTCTTTTTTTCCTCTTAGCAACAACGAGAACACACACACACCCACCACCGGGAAATAGAACTTTTCATCTCTACCGAACTGAGCCTACATTTCTTTCTTTGATTCCTCTGCGTTGTTTGTGAAATTGATCACTGCTCACCAGTCCCGATTATCAGGCAATTACTTTCTGGTATATTGTGAAGGTAAAGTGAGTTAGCGGGTAGGGCACAGTGCGTAGTCAAACCACCATCCAGGAAAAGGGAAAGAAACCCCCCCCCCTGACACCGGTAATCTCAGAAATTCGTGTTGGGCCTTAAGCGAACCACCCTATGATACACAACGACGCGAAGCCAAGGCAACCGAGCCAAGGATACCACCAGCTACTTGACGATTCATAAAAGTATTCGGATGCCTTGGCGCCAAAATATACCGACCAGCACTTAACCATGGAGTCTTGGCGCTAAGGTATCCGAACACTCTATGGATTGCCAAGTAGCCACAGTGGAAACAAAGAGAGGCGGACCACAGTACAGGCCTAGTAAAGAAGAAAAAAATTCCAAAGTTGGTGTCAATCCGACTTCCATGTAATTATACAGGTGTGTCCGGGTAAATACCGCGGTAGTTGGCGACAACAATTCCATTCCAGTAGTGATTGCGCCATCATTGGCTGTTTAGCAGCCAACCACACCATAGCACGGCTTCAGACACACCCGCCCGGGAGCCTAGAGTTAGGGAGGCTGTCGTTGCACCCCGGTGAGCCGGTACAGTGGGGGTCATCAGATTTTCCTCCAGTGCATTTTCAGCCCCTCACTGCAAGGGATGTTGCTTCCGCCGGACCCGATCAGTCAGCAAAATCTGGAGTCTTGGTTTGGCTCGACTGCTTGCTGCCAATCCTTGCCAAGTGTAAAGAGGTTGGCCACTTCCACTGACCCCTGCAATAGTAGGCGTTACAAGAATTTTTAATTGGTTGGGAGATTTGGGATAACGGTCATAGAATATCACTCGACAATGTTCTTGGTGTTGGTCGTTGTCCCGCGTTCATTATCCCTGTTATCCCTGTCCTTTGTTCCATTTTCATGATATCATGACTCGGGACTCCCCGTGAAACCTTGAATTTGCTTGCAAAGCTTGAACCCTGCGACATTGCGCCACTGGGGGCTTGAAGGAAAAAAATAAATATGGTGGCAGTGTATCATAGTCACATGATTTCTTGTTAGCCTGCCACTGCTGGGAGTTTAAAAGTTAATAAGGTATGATACCGGTAGACTGCAGTCTTGATTATTTCGTCTCAGCACCACCCACCTTTATATCGAGTTTGTAGAAACGCCAGTTGCGCAGGATCGGTCGCGGAAGGAATTACGGCAACTTCGAGGTGGGGTTTGACCGAATTGACAGTTGTCCATTGTGCTGTACCTCGGAAGCTCCACGAAGGAAGAAAAGACCTTTTGTTTCCGGTATGTCATTGGTGTTTTTTTTCCTGTTCTGTAAGGTCTGGTAACTTTTTTTCGTTTCATGGGCTCGGCAACTCAGCATTCGCTACTGGTAGTCTATGCCTCCCTTCCCCTTTCCCGAGAAGTAAATTAACCGCGAGACAGCCTGGTAAAAAGTGGCGAGAGGTGAGATATATCATAGGGGGAAGATATGATTGATACCTTTCTTCTTGAGCTCTCCATGAAAATGTCCGGGGCGGACAAAAAAGAAAAAATAGCCCTCTTGCTGGGGATAAAGACATCGCATGAATTTGACAGATAAGCTTTTAAAACACCTAGAACTACATATTTATCCGAGAACTTTCCAGCCCCAGTCCCCTAGTACAGAAATGTATCTCCAATAGCCAAAATCTAGGAAACTCGTTTTAAACAGATGCCATAAGCCATGCGATCCGAGCAAGCAGGTGTCATGAGACCAAATTTGACACTATACACTATTGATATGGGTATGGTAGTAGCGAAATCAGCCTGACCCTTCCGAAACCTGGTCTCAAGTCTCTTTCAACTCCACGATTCTGCCTCCCCTGATATGCCATCTATATCTCCGATTTCCGATAAACCTTTCCCTCCGTCCCTGGTATTGTTTCTTGGTCTGATCTGTGCTCAGCCGCCAGTGGTTTGGGTTTCATCCGGGGCCCCAGCCAGCAATAGGATTCCGGCCAATGTTAGGATTGTGTCCGGCATTAAGGTCCTGTCCTGCAATCGGGTTTGGCCCGGCGGTAGGAATTTTCCGTGGATATGTGGGTGTTGTGGTTTATGCCGCCTCCCCCAATCGCGGATACTCGGGGCGGAGTTTTGCGAGGCCTCGTCCTCTGAAGTTTCCGAATCGTCTTAACCGAACCTGCCCTGCCGGGCAGGGCCGGTTCGGCGGCGGAGAATTCGTCCCGTAGCTTTCTCGGGGATGGGTATGGGGGTGGTCGATTTGTGCATTGGGGTGTGTTCAACGTGGCCATTTGTCCCAAGGGTCGATTAAGGACTATTTCTACGGCGAAGGTCTGGCGTCGAGGGATCGCTTGTTGGAGGTCTAGGACCCAGTAGCCAATTCTTGTTAGCAATAAGTTTTAAATACAGGCTGAGTTAGATATCTGGAGTGCTACCTTGGGGGGGTGTTTGTGAAATATTGTGAACCTGTTTTTTCCCCAGCAGCTTGGGGCCCTTGGACCGAGCAGCCTGGAAGTTGTGAGAAATCAATTCCGAATGCAGGGGCCCCGTCTGGATCAGTGAGCTTCCAATGGAGGCTACATCTGGCTGTGCCATCAAAGAAGTGCCAATTGCAGAGTTTCGGGTATTAGAGTCACTACCCCTTTGCGACCCCGAATTTTCCCCTAAGGCCACATCTCCTGCGGTGTGCTTTGAATCATCCTGGGTAGCCAGTTTTCTCTTCCTTCCTCTTTTCTTTGGTTTGTCATGAGTAGCTAGTTTCCTTCCGCTCTTCCTATTCCAGGTGCTATCATCCTGACGTTTTGTCGTTTCATCTTGATCGTATATACTATCCACATTGTCACCCTTAAGACCCGCCAACCACTCATGCCTTAGCGCATTCGCCGCGGTAGGGCGATCCTCGGGTTGAATTACGAGCATGGATTTTAGGAACAAAATTCCCATATCGTCCGTAGGGGGTGATAATGCTGTTAGTTTATCTTCAGGAAAGGGGAATTTCCCCAAGTAGTAATGGAAGACTTGACCCCACGAGCCAAATAACTTTGTCCCTACAAGTAACTCATATACGACACATCCGAGTGACCAAATGTCAACAGAATTCGTATAGCCCGAGCTTTCGCTATTGGAGTCTAGCCCTATAACCTCGGGGGCACTGTAGGCTTGAGTTGACACCTGAGTGTGGAGGGTTGTTGTATCTTGAGCCAGGATCCGCTTTGATATTCCGAAATCTCCTATCTTGACCCAGACAGGAGACATGCGAACCACAAAAATGTTCTATGCATTCGTCAGTACTCTGAAATGAGACATGATTAAGCGAGATAGTTGGTAGTAAGGACCATACCGCAGGCTTTAGATCTCGATGAGTTATCCCATGTTGATGCATAACTTCAAGACCCTCGAGTATCTGCATTGAAATATTTTGTACGGTTTCTTGCGGGAGCGGTGCGCCGATATGCTTGGTGAGATCGCCTTCCGGAAGATATTCCATTGCGACATACAGAGTCTTGGGCTCCTCGAACCATCCCAAGAATTGGACGAATAATGACGGACGCTAAAACAGCCGACCATTAGACTGCAACAAGAGAACCCCAGAGTTCTGGTAAACTGGTGCCGGCGCGGCCCCTTGGGAGTGGGAACACAAACCTTTGCTAGTATAGCCATAACGAGAAGCTCTCTAGAATAATCGAGTTCGGGGGTTGACCTCTTATCAATTGTCTTTACTGCACGATATTGGCCGGTAGTCTCCTTGATCTGCTTATTGACGACACCAAAACCTCCCTTGCCGAGTTCCCCACAATTGCTCCAATCCTCTTTCACTTTCTCGTTCCTATTTTGAGCCGCCTCTGCATATCTTGTGTGTCTGACATGATCCCGAAAGAATTCGGTTTCGAGTTTATACCACTCAACCAAATCTGATTGAGCCTTGTCCATGTCGACTTGTGTTTCCTTGGGTCCCGAATCGACCCGAATTGGCCGATTAAGCGAAAATGTGCGGTCGGAATGACTGCGGCTTGTGGGATGATGGAAGTGAAGATTCGTGAATTAGGAGGAGAGTGGTGAACTTAGCGGAAGATATGCTATGTTAACTTATATGTATCTCTCACAGCTCAAGGCTATCAAATATTAGACCGTAAACACCGCTACACGGTTTTATTTATGTAGGAGTGCGCAAGCCGGATGTGCTGGTCAGTGAATGTTCGGTCGCGCAGGCATGCCTCAACCCTAGTTGACCGCTGATTTACCGAGCTGTGTGGTTGGACCGGCACATTTTCACTGGCAGTGCGGAGCTGCGCTAACAGGGATAAAAAAAAGGCTTGGATAAAAAAGATCAACAATAACTTTATCAGCCAATCACTCCATTCAAGGTGTCTTGTGTCTGACAGCCCTTTCCTAACCTTCGAGAAAACTAATGGGGGGAACTTTCCCTTTTGTATCAAATGCGGCGACGTTTCTTTCAAGTTGGCCAAATGTAGGGGGGGGGCAAAAGTGATGGCATCATACAGGGTATCTAGGATAAGTTTGTGGAACATTCTCTGGTTGCCTCCATGTCGCTTGACCATTCTGAGAACAGTACTCATATTTGCTCAGGCAACTGTTGCAAGAGTTCTACAGACTTTTTTCCTTTGTAAAGAATTTAGCCCAGATTGGCCGTTTTGCTTGCTGCAGAGGGGAAAAAAACCAAAAAAGGAGGGTACACTCCAGTAATTTCGATGAATAAGCGAAACTTTGACCTTACATCCTAAGAACTTGCACAATAAGCAGGTAGCCAATCCTGCCCCCCCCCATCGAATATCTGACAATGTTTCTTTCAACCCGGCGCAACCCCGGTGGGGGCAAACAAGTATCAAGAAAACCTATTGGTACGAGCTTGGCATAAAAGGTCATTGGAAAATGTGCAACTTTAACAACTTACAACTCATCCAAAAAAATAATAATATTCAGTTTTACAATTCTATAGAATTTTTCGGAAAAGATTGGGTAATTTTTGTCACATTCATGTGAGACTTGATTGTTAAAAGCTTGTTCTATACAGAATGCTCCAAAGTAACCTAACTTTTTGATGGAGAATCAATTTAAGAGATAACTTCCCGCACCCCCCAAATCAGTGTCTCGGATATACGCCCACACGAGTGAGTCAAAAAACACACAATTTGTACTGAACAAATCTATGGAATTGTAAAGCTGATAATGATACCTGGATTGATTATTTAGTATTTTTTGAATGAGTTTTAAGCCACTAAACTTGCTCATTTTCTTTGTAAAATGTCAACTACTCATAACTTTTTATGTCGGGATCGTACAGTGTATGTATTCATAATTATAATACTAGCCAATCACCCTCCCTATCAAATGTCATGGCAGCCAATGTTTAGACTGCAGATGCTGGCAAAATGCAACATCTCACCCACAGTGAAGAAAATATTTCTTCAACTCCCAAGCGAGAAAAACTCAATTACGAAAAATTATAAAAAACACGGATGCTTTTTTTTTTGATTTATTCTCCGTTAGAAAGGCTTGGGGCTACACCGGGTTTTTCAATATGGCAGACCTGGGGGGGGGGGCTGAGAGCTCGTTTCCTCACATTTTCCGCGAGAGACCTGGCAGCAGATCTGTTGTGAGATGTAGGAAATGATCAGACCGGAGGCTGTTCAGAATCAAGGTAAAGGGGTTTAAAGGACACAAGATTAATTAATTATATCGGAAGGAAAGAAGTTTGTTGATTTTTCAATGAGGGAAAAAAGGTGAACAAGAAGGGAAGAATATAAAGAGGGAAGAAAGGGTTTCCACGTTAGTGCACTTGGTCGGTACTCACTTGTGGGGATATTCCCAAGTTCATGTTCTACTTCCTAGCCAAGTGAGGAGCCTGAGCTGTGATTTACCATTCCTGAACTCCCTGCGATACCTTTAGCCTGAGAGAGTTGATATCATACTTCTCCCTCAGTTTCTGGTCGTGCTTCTACATTTTGGAAACCACCTGTTTCTCAAGGTAGAGGCTTTTACATGATAGGAATTACGGAAACTTGCTCACTTCTCCCCTGTATCATGAAGGACAGAGGGAAAGTGGTCGAAAAATTGGATCTAAACGGCGAATGCTCATTCCCGGCACTACCTATAGCAATTGATAAGTCATGGAAGTCAGACGTAAGCCCCGGGGCACATACCAATAATTCACCGTAACTCTCCTAACTCATTTTAAGAAAGACATCATCAGATGCGATTCCATGAACCCAACTCAATTCTTGTCAGAAAGAGAAAATTGCACAGCCTCAACACGATGTAGTAAATACTGATAAGCTTGTACAAAATCTGGACAGAATGGTATAAGAAAAGAAGGAAGTAAAGAAAGAAAGGAAAAGACAAAAAGCCCAATCCTTCACAAAAGATGAACGAGATGGATAATAAATAACCACTCTCATCCATTCGATCCCCCTACCCCTCTCCCGTACGTTTTTGCACCTCCCCCCCGCCGTCTGGTCAGCTGCGGGCTGCAGGCAAAGGATCCGGATCGTCGGCGACACTCGCTGCACCGCATCAGGAGTCTTCTCCTTACCAGTTTTCGCAGTGTTTGGGTCACTTAGTCTCTTCTAATCCCTGTACCGGTGGTTCTCCCGATACTTCAGGCAATGGAATTAGGGGCATTCTTTTTCCTCTTTTCCCCACCTCTCTTTGTTGTTGCTAGTGTTGTTACAGCTATTGGCGGGTGGGGATAGTGGACGTCTCTCTTGCCACTCACGACGGGTAGTGAGGATATGGGGGCGCCGTGAAGCAGGGCTGGGGCCAATCTGTACGGTCGAGATCGAGGCACTGACGGCAAGGTTTGCAAAGGTTGTTAAGAGGGGAGCTGCGGGGGGAGGTTGTGGTTTATTTTTCTGTGTGGGTTTCCGGGGGTAGACTAGGTTACTAAGTTAGCTTATAAATGAATCGATAAATGCATAATCGAATAAATGGGTGGATATATGGCTGCCCCGCAGAAATATAGTGTGCTCAGATCTACCAGGTGCCTCATATCTAGCCAAAACCACAATCCTGCACCGCTTGCTCTTCTCTACTCTGGTCTCTCCTTCCGCCTATACTATTCTGCGTCCAAAAACACTGCCAAGGTGGGAGGCAGAATGGGGTAGCGTCGCGGTACCCCATTTTTTCCCGCGGGTCTAAGGAGTCTAAAAGGCGGATTTGCATTTTATATATTTTTCAATCATAATGCCGTTGAGACCCCCTCCCTGACAGGTTCGAGCTCTAATTGTGTTGCGCCCGAGAGTCCTTCATGTAGTTCTGACCTAGTTCGGTTTCGTTCATATGGGACAAATTTTGCAGCTAGAAAGGAACATGTCTGATTTCTCATGGGCGCCGTTGTTATAATTATTATGTGCAGGGGGCTGGTATCTTGCGCCACTAACACAGTCCCGCGAGCGGCTGGAACACTACCCGAGTATCGTATCGTACTCTTTATGGGCTCGGGGGCGCTGTTCCAACAGAGGTGCCAATTCTTGGCGCCCAGGCACCAGTGCAACTTCGCTACTCGGGATAAAGATTTTCTCATCACGACAGATGGTTGTTAGGCGAGAATGGGCATTAATCGTAAATATGTCAATATGTTCATAGTACTTTATTTCACTCTCTATGGTACCATAGATATAAGACGCTCTATCCATATGCAGGTACCCCGCCGATTTCGAAAGTATCCCGACACCCGGTGCTAAGTCCCTGCGTGTTTCGGTGAGCCTTGGCATTCTGGTGTCCGGGTATCATCTTGTGCTTATCATACGAAATTCGCGAGCACAGGTGTGAGGTCGAGCGCGAGTTGGGGAATATTCCTGTATCTGGTAGGGTGTTTACCCTCATGGTAACCTTTCTATGTATGATAGGCGGCTTGGCATACGAATGGTTGGCCATTTAAGCTGCTGCACCTTTCTTGTTAACACAGAGAGGGAGAGCTTCAGTCAACACAGGCATATTCAACATCGCCCCTCCACCTCAGGTGGGTGCGGCGCTATCTCCTTTTGTACAGTACCTTCTGTTCGGCTTTAGTTATACGACGGATCTGCCAGCCAATTTACACAGAACTATCGTCAACCATATCAGAGTACCATCGGAGGGAAAATATTAGAGGGTACTTGTACCAGCATAATCGACACACCATCCGACAAAGGGAAAGAAATAAAATAATTCCCACACCGGTACAAGCACCAGGCAATATGTTTTCGCACACACCAATGTGGCTTACCAGCAAAAAAATCCTTAAAAGCTGGTGGGTCACAAACTGGTGTGTGCGAAAACCTATTGCCTGGTGCTTGTAACCTGCTTGGGTTTCTTCCACACATTTTCTTTCCATCAGATAAATTCGATCTTACGACCACACGGTATGGTTCCGGTCGCGATAAACCTGTCGAGAGCAACGCGAAACCCGCTGAAGCTTTCACCATGAATGTTAGTACCAAAAACAAAGCATGAGGTAAGAAATAAAAGCGTAGAAACATAGAGAATAATGAGGAGAATGATTCTACGATTTCAAAAACGAAATAATAAAAGAGGAAGATACCAAAAATAGTGTTCAAAAGTGAGTGATTTTGTATGAGGCGAGGCTTTAATGGCCGGGGTTTTGGCGGGTAAAACATGCCAAGCATAGGGGTCTTGGCATCATAGATGATCACTCGAGGTATGAATCAGGGGTACTGAGACAGAGGTTAGCCAAAGTCAGAAGGAATGTGTAGGATTTTAATTCAAATGTAAAACAACGATTGGGATTAAGTACCGACAACTAAGCTCAATGGCACACAATTGGGGAATGAAGCAGCTACTTTGCCTTGCTGCCGAAAGGCGAAAACACAGTATAACAAGAAAGGTATCGGTGGACATGGGGAATAGCAGAAAGAATAAGGACTTGGAAACTGTTGATGGCAAGGAGTTAGTTCCAGCACTAGTATGGGATTTTGGCTTGGAGAGAGAAACCTCAAGTGACTTGGATGAGGAAGGAATACAGTCAGAAGAGGAGGAGGAGGAGGAGGAGGTTGTGTCAATACTGGTATGTATTCTTTGACACATATTGCTATGAGTATAGGGTGGCTAAATTGCGAAAAGAATAGTATTAGCTTAAATGTGAAAAAGGAACTCAGAAGTGCCAGTAGTTTGGAGCCATGAATGATGAATCTTAACAATTTTGATACCATGATTACAGGTCAAAAGCATGGAGGATCAAAACTGCTCCATAGCTGTACTGGTCATGAAGATTCTGACCGGAACTTGAGAAGGAAAAAGGTAGAGCAAAAACTAATAGTTGAAGCATATGCCAGATGCTTGCAAATAGAAACTTTATTTCAACATCAGCAGGTATGATCTTGAGTACACATAGGAAAGGGCAAAGAGTGCAATAGGAAACTGACTAAAAAGATAAAGATCCAGAATAATACTGTCTTAAGTACTGTCTGTTTACCAGTAGTAATTGAGGCTCCTCATACTACAGAGCGAATTAGTACACCAGATGAGAGGGAATTAGCAGAGATAGAAGAAGGGATTACTCAACTTCAAAAATGTCTCAAGCCAAAAGCAATAGAGACTTAGGAGTTATTAAGGGGATAATGGCGGTGCCGGCACGAATATGTTTTAGCAAATCTGCAGTTTCGGGCAGAAAATCTTAAGTGTCCACGAATGGTTACAGCGAAAGCAGTAGCAGCAACATTAGGCAAGTGAAGTTGGGTAGCCCGGAGACTGCCAGTCTGGTCAAGAGAATGGCTAAATAATAGAGTGATTCCACGAGGGGAGCAGGGGGTGTTCCTGAGAATAAGTACCTAGTATGATAATGAAGGATTATTAGTACATATTCGGAATACTATTGCAGGGATGGGGGAATGACTTACATCACAAAGGTTGGCCAGAGAGGTTAGGAGGTACCTGCTTTCAGATGAGCATGAACAGGTGGTCCTACAGGATATATGTAACCGGTACGGGTACTCGGTTATTGGTTTTGTTTTATGTTTTGTTTTAAGTATCGCTTTGATACTTGGTTTGTTTTAAGTATCGTTTGATACTTGGTTTTGTTTTATGTTTTGTTTTAAGTATCGCTTTTGATACTTAATTAGTTTCACCAAAGTGTATCAATTGAAACCTTTAATTAGTTTCGTTCATGCTAGACATGAACAGATTTGTATATTTAAAGACCGCCTGTTTCTACGATAGAAAAGGGAGACTTCGACAGATAGTATTTCAATATACTTGGTTGAACGGTTACTTCTTTGTTCCTCAGTACACCCTCGAAGCCTCCTTTAGTTCTCAGCTCTCGCCTCCTCTCTGGAAGAGCAGGCCACCTGCCAACTATCGTATCTATTACCGATAACGTGATTAGCACCTTGCGAACACGTTACATTTTTTTAACCTCAGCAAGTGGTTAAGAACCTGTCCCCGGATTTAGGCCTGATCAACTTATCGATATCCACCTCAGAACGCTAGCGGAGAGAAGCGGCAGAATCACAGCACATTCGGCTTCATCTCAAACCCAAGATAGAGTCTTTGACGACCAGGAGTGGGAAGCAAATCCCACGGCAAGACCTTACAAGGAAAAAACAACCCCGGCGCTCTGCTAAAGAGCCCGGCGATCCTGCAAACACGGAAGATACACAACCTCCAGGAGAATTCCCTTCTACTCCAGCAAAGAAGCCTTCCTTTGAACCTCCAAACGACCACGAATCTAGTAGCGAATCAGATATGGCTAGCACAGGAGGAGGGCCTTCTGGAGGAGGGAAATCTCGGGCAAGGCCTGAAGAAGAGGAGGTACCCGCAGCATTTGAACCCCCTAAGTTTAAACTTCACCTCCCAGCGAAGTTCACAGGTGAAGGAAAAGACCTCAAACCTGAAGCCTTTGAACGATGGGCCACAGAACTCTCACACTTCCTACTCTTACAAGGAAAGGATGTGGAAGATCCTACAACCGGACTTATCATTGGATCATTCTGTGAAGGAAAGGCAACCGACGCATACCACCAATGCTATAAGGACTTCGGCGGGAATGTAAGATTAAGAGGATCTACAGTTCTCGATTACTTGAAAGGACGATTCCAATCCTCTATAACCAACGACCTCCTATACAACAAATTCAACCAGCTCCAGCAAGTTAACGGAACACATGTCAAGCGAATCACCGATGTGGCCACGGACCTAATAATGTATAAGGACCGAATGGAGAGAGGAAGTATCTCCAAATACATCCTGAAGCGACGATTCTACGACACTATGTACCCTACCCTCCGGCGAGAGGTAGAACCACTCGAGGAAGACGGCGATGATATTGCAGTAATAATTGCTAGAGCAGAACGAAAGGACGCCATTCTCCATGAGACCAAGGCCTACAAAACACAGACATCCTCTAATAGGAACAGCCAGCCACGACACAAAGCCTCCAGCAACTCTGAAGACGATACCCCACGAGTTTTCAAGAAGAAAAAATCCTCCAAAGAATCGAGACGGCAAAAGGGAGAATGCTTTGAATGTGGAAAAACAGGACACATGGCAAAGAACTGTCCTACGAAGAAAGGAAAAGGAAAGGCTATAAAAAAAGAGGCGTCGGCCAACAATATTGCAAGCGATTACGCTCCATCCAGTGAATATGAAGAGATCCACATTGGATACATCGATGTGGAATGCAACAGTGTTCGACCTCCGGCTACATTCAAAACACACACAGCTCTAGCTGGCACTATCCTGATCAATGGCAAAAAGGCTCGAGTCCTATTCGACACTGGTGCAATCGGAAGAGATATGATCAGTAATGCCTTTGTCTCTGTCCATGGACTCCCTACCCGAGACCTTAACCAACCCATACCAGTCAATATGGCAGTAAAAGGATCGCGATCCTCAAGCCATAAAACCTGTAGTGCGACCATTCGACTTGGTTCTGCAGTCCTACCCCCCCAGGAAATGCTGGTTGGAAATTTAGCCAAATACGATGCCCTAATAGGCATGCCATTCCTGAATCGTTACAAAGCTATAATCAGGTGTGGGGAATCAACTATTGATTTCCCAGATCAGAAGGTTAGAGTCTCATGCAAGCCAACAAGCGGAGAATACTGAGCCGCAGTCTGTGAAACAACTGCCCTACGACTATTGGATGAGTATTCTGATGTTTTCACTGATCAAATACCCGAAGAACTACCACCTATGAGAGAGGTGAATCACCACATCCGCCTCCGAGACCCCTCCAATCTCAAGAACCAACCCACCTACTCTATTCCTGATGCATACAAAAGCCCACTTTGTGATTGGATCAACCAACAACAAAGAAGAGGAGTCATCTACCGGGCAGAAGCCCCTGGTGCCGCTCCTATGTTTGTTCAACCCAAAGCAGATGGCAAAAGAATCCGCCCCTTGGTTGATCTCAAGCTACGGAATGAAAACACGGTTATGGACAGCTCCGCTATCCCAAACTAAACCCAGAACCTAAATGCAGTTGGACGGGCTAGATTCCGAAGTAAGATTGACCTAAGCGATGCCTACTTCCAAACAAGGTTAGACCCAGAAAGCGAACGCTACAACAGTTTCAAAACACCCTTCGGAAGTTTCATTAGCTGAGTTATGTTACAAGGTGATATGAATGCGCCTGCCACCTTTATGCGAATTATGGAAAACCACCTAAGCGAATACCTCCACCATTTTGTTTGGGTCTACATTGATGATATTCTCATCTTCTCGAACACCGCAACAGAACACGCCTACCATATAGGTTTGGTTTGTACCAAACTTAGGGAAGCTAAATTCTATACTAGCAGAAACAAATCAATTCTGTTTGCCGATAAACACGATATCCTAGGACATGTTATAGATGATGAAGGAATACACGCAGCCCCAGGAAAAATAGCCTGTTTAACGGAATGGTCAACACCCCAGAATCAAAAAGAACTCATGCGATTCCTAGGACTAGTCAACTACATTTCCCAGTTCCTCCCACACCACGCCACTGTGACAGCGCCGCTCACAGACCTTACCGGCAATGCAGAATTTGCCTGGACCCACACTCATGACCAAGCTTTTACCAACATCAAGTATTTGATTAAAAACGCCAACGTTATTCAACCTATCGACTATAGTAAACCAGGACCGATATGGTTGATTACTGATGCATCGGATGTTGGAGTTGGAGCATGGGTTGGGCAAGGGGCCTCCCATGAAACGGCAAGGCCGGCGGCATTACACAGCAGAAAGTTCACTAACTCATAGATGAACTATGGAACAACAGACAAGGAAGCCCTTGCTGTGATTGATGCTCTCGCCGCTTTCAATCACATCCTGATGGGCAATACCTTCACTATTGTTACCAACCACCAACCTCTCACTAATCTTAAAACAGAAAAGATACCGGGAAGAAGAAGAACAAGATGGATAGGGGAGATCAGCAA
This sequence comes from Tuber melanosporum, assembly GCF_000151645.1. NCBI lineage: Eukaryota > Fungi > Ascomycota > Pezizomycetes > Pezizales > Tuberaceae > Tuber > Tuber melanosporum. The sequence continues at coordinate 316,904 of NW_003298779.1, forward strand.
ATACGATGCAAAAATCATCTATACCCCTGGAAGAACGAACTATTTAGCTGATGCTCTCTCCCGCCTATACGAGAATCAAGACCTTGCAAACCTTCCCCTTGTTCACGACCATACAAGACAAAGCGAGGACAGCCCTGACGATACCTCCTATGAACAAGAACCATCAATGGCTACCGCCAGCTCTGCCGCTCCCTCCAATCCTTTCTCTTACACCATGTACAGTGCTGCCGGAACAGAACGAGGAAAGGACATTGATGAAGAATGGAAAGACAATTACACGCTCCGCAGCACACCTCCTCACGAACTTGAACAAAGCAGAACCCACTGGTCCCACTGTTATCACGACACCTGCCCTTTTCACCAAACTGAGATCAAGTTCGGCAACAGATACCAGCGACCGTACTATATGCCTGCTGATGATTCCAAAGACACCGGCTTCGATACCGCAGAAGGAGAAGAAGAGATGATCGATGGAAATGAGCCAACCCAACCCCCTCATGTCATTAACCCTGCTCCAACGCGATACCAAGGTCTTGAAGAACTCGAACAAGCAGCAGCCTACGTGGATGCAATGTCGTATTTACAACCCCCACAGTCAGCCCCGCCATCCTCTCCTCCCATGATCGATTCATGACCACTATATGGTGGACCCTTATGAGTATACAACAATGAAACCATTGTCTCGGTCATATCCTCTACTATTCCCGAGCATCGGCGTCAACTCTACGAAACCTTTGAGGAAGAGGAAGCCCCTATCGAACCAACAAGAGGATCCCTATCATCGAGGATGAACGAGATGTTAGATCGACCACAGAAGAATTAACCTCCTCATTCCGAAGCCAAATGATAGCAGGATATCGCCATGACCCGATTTACTTCAAAGCCATGGATAGCTCCAGGCATGGAGACCTCGCCCCCTACAACATATCTAATGGAATGGTCTTTACCAGCACCCGTTATGGTGAACATTGCCTATACATACCAAAAGGTCATATGTTCAATGGAATGACTATTAGAGAATATGTCATATCCGAGATTCACAACAAAGGACACCATAGTGCCAACCGCAACCTTCATATGCCTCAGAATATGTTTACTGGCCTGAAATGCGAAAGGACTTCCGCGATTTTGTCTAACAATGTGAACTCTGCCAGGCAAATAAGGAGCGAACACAACAACCTGAAGGGAAAGCACAGACCCTCCAACTACCATGTGAAATATTCGAATCGTATGCCATCGATTTCGCAGGACCATTCAACAAATCCGCTGGATTTGACACCATCTTGGTAGCTGTGGACCGATTTTCTGGATATACCGGGCTCCTTCCAATGAAAGTTACCGATTCCTCCAAAGACACCTGGAATAACCTCCAACGATACCTGTTTACCCCCCATGGGTACCCCTTATCTATTGTCAGTGACGCTGATCCCCATTTTACTGCCAGATTCTGGAATCAAACCTTAACCTCCCTCGGAATAAACCACATTATGGCTGCCCCTGGACACCATAAGACTAATGGCCAGGCAGAACGAAAAATCCGCGAAGTTAAGACCGGAATTAGGAACATGATCAATGAACGACAAACCAACTGGGAACCAGCCCTTGTTGTGCTCGCTACATATATCAATGCCGGATTTTCAGATACCTTGGGAATGTCACCATACAAGGCAGTCTTTGGCCGTCAATACCACCTCCTACCTACAACACTATTCAAGAACTCCACAGTCCCTGCCTCTGACGACCACCTAAACCGCCACCAAGCAATTCGGAACGATGCCTTCCAAGCTGTTAAAGCTGCCCGATTCCGAAGCACCACTACTGCCCAGAAACGACGACGCAAACATATCCTGATCTCACCAGGAGACATGCTCATGGTACACCGTAACATGTTCATTACCAATGTTGGACGCAGCAAGAAACTGCAACCCCGATGGCGTGGACCCTTCAAAGTCATATCCTTTGACGAGCACACAGAGAACTACACTGTCCAGATGGATGGACGCATGTACCGCGGCAATACTGCAGTCTTTCACGCCTCTGCTGTCAAACGGTTCCACCCAAATGACGACTCCAAGTTCCCCGGAAGAACCCACTCTCAACCCGCACCTATCATCATTGAAAAGAAAGATGAATGGGAAGTTGAAGAAATCCGAGACCACCGCCTTTGGCATGGAAACGATCAGTTCCTAGTCAAGTGGAAAGGATATCCGACGAGCGAAAACAGTTGGGAACCCCTAGAGGGCCATGAGCACGCTATGGATATGGTGAACGAATGGTGGAAAGACAACATGCCAAACGAATCCCTTCCCCCAACAATCAATTATATCACCATGTGCTGGACACCTACAATGCCAGAAACTGAGCGATGGCACGCAGAACTCGAAGCTAGAGATGGATTTTGGGCACCATGCTTTGAGTCGGAGTTTGAAAGCAGCGATGAGGAGAATCAAGCTATGGAGCAGGCCCTCGACAACCTTATCTAGTCACCAATCACCATCCGAATACCATAACGATGTCAAACTATGTGGAGCTCAATGTGAGGCAGCGACAACAGGTTGTTGGACTGTTGTTGAACCGCGATGCTATCCAACTTGAAGACTACTTCGAAATCCTCTGGATTGACTACTGTCCTAATTGTGATCATGCTTGGGTTGACGTACAGCACCAATCTGGTATTCGTGACTACTGTGATTTAGATTTCTTCGAGTCTAAGTGTTTCCTTAGAGTTTCCTCTTGCCCCTGGTGTGATACTTATGATGAGGAATTTCTTGTAGAAACTGAAGCCATGAGTTTCTCGGAATCCGCTTTTGATGACTATTAGGTTTTGTATGTTTAAACAGTTGTTTTGTTTTGGGGAATGTAACCGGTACGGGTACTTGGTTATTGGTTTTGTTTTATGTTTTGTTTTAAGTATCGCTTTGATACTTGGTTTGTTTTAAGTATCGTTTGATACTTAGTTTTGTTTTATGTTTTGTTTTAAGTATCGCTTTGATACTTGGTTTGTTTTAAGTATCGTTTGATACTTGGTTTTGTTTTATGTTTTGTTTTAAGTATCGCTTTGATACTTGGTTTGTTTTAAGTATCGTTTGATACTTGGTTTTGTTTTATGATTTGTTTTAAGTATCGTTTGATACTTGGTTTTGTTTTATGTTTTGTTTTAAGTATCGCTTTGATACTTAAAGAGTTTTACCAAAGTGTATCGATTGATACCTTTGATTAGTTTCGTTCATGCTAGACATGAACAGATTTGTGTATTTAAAGACCGCCTGTTTCTATGATGGAAAAGGCAGACTTCGACAGACAGTATTTCAATATACTTGGTTGAACGGTTACTTCTTTGTTCCTCAGTACACCCTCGAAGCCTCCTTTAGTTCTCAGCTCTCGCCTCCTCTCTGGAAGAGCAGGCCACCTGCCAACTATCGTATCCATTATCGATAACGTGATTGGCACCTTGCGAACACGTTACAATATAGGTAAGCTTGTAGATACAGGTATTGTGAGTAGTGACGGGGCAGGACAGGCAGAAGCAAAGTATAAGAGGATAATACGGATCCGATCAGTATGTTGGTAGTTGAAAAGCTTAGGCTATCAGTATAAGGATATTCGAAATGGAATCTACTATGATGGCCATGAACCATCAGATGTTATCAGCTATCAGAACAAATATCTAGACGTATTAGAAGGACTCAAACCTGGAATCATCCAGTATGATGAAAACAGAAGTGAAAAGCCATAAGACCTTCAGACTGTCTCTTTGACCAAGTTACTGGTTCCATGTACTCATGACGAGTCAAGCTTCAATGCTAATGATGGCAGATATCAGTCATGGCATAGTAAAGATTATATACACTGTAACGTGTTCGCAAGGTGCTAATCACATTATCGGTAATAGATACGATAGTTGGCAGGTGGCCTGCTCTTCCAGAGAGGAGGCGAGAACTGAGAACTAAAGAAGGCTTCGAGCGTGTACTGAGGAACAAAGGAGAAACCATTCAACCAACTATATTGAAATACTGTCTGTCAAAGTCTGCCTTTTCTATCGTAGAAACAGGCAGTCTTCAAATACAAAAATCTGTTCATGTCTAGCATGAACGAAACTAATCAAAGGTATCAATCGATACACTCTGGTAAAACTAATTAAGTAGTAAAGTGATACTTAAAACAAAACATAAAACAAAACCAAGTATCAAACAATACTTAAAACAAACTAAGTGTTAAAGTGATACTTCAAACAAAACATAAAGCAAAACCAAGTATCAAATAATACTTAAAACAAACCAAGTATCAAAGCAATACTTAAAATAAAACATAAAACAAAACCAAGTATCAAACGATACTTAAAACAAACCAATAACCGAGTACCCATACCGGTTACATTCCTCAAAACAAAACTACTGTTTAAACAAACAAAACCTTATAATTATCAAAAGCTGAGTCTTAGAAATCAAAGGCTTCAATTCCCTCCATTTCTTCTTCATCCCAAGTGTTACACCAGGTACAAGAAGAAATCCTAAGAAAACATTTAGAATCAAAGAAATGCAAATCACAGTAGTCACGAATACCAGATTGATGCCGTACATCAATCAAAGTGTGGTCGCAATCAGGACAGTAGTCTATTCAGAGGATTTCGAAGTAGTCTTCAAGTTGGATAACATCGCGGTTCAACAACAGTCCAACAATCTGTTGTCATAGCCTCACATTGAGTTCCACATAGTTTGACATCGTTATGGTATTTGGATAGTGATTAGTGATTAGATAAGGTTGTCGCGAGCCTGCTCTATAGCTTGATTTTCCTCATGACTACTTTCGAATTCCGACTCAAAGTATGGTACCCAAAACCCATCCCTAGTTTTGAGTTCCGCATGCTATCGCTCAGTCTCTGGCATCGTAGGTGTCCAGCATATGGTGATATAATTGATCGTTTGGGGGAGGGATTCGTTTGGCATGTTGTCTTTCCACCAATCATTCACCATATCCATTGCATGCTCTAGTCCATCTAGTGGTTCCCAGCTGTTCTTGCTTGTTAGATATCCTTTCCACTTGACCAGGAATGGATCATTTCCATACCAAAGGCGGTGGTCACGGATTTCTTCAACTTCCCATTCATCTTTCTTATCAATGATGATAGGTGCAGGTCGAGAGTGGGTTCGTCCAGGGAACTTGGAATCGTCATTTGGGTGGAATCGCTTGACAGTAGAGGCGTAGAAAACTGTAGTATTGTGGCAGTACATGCGTCCATCGATTTGGACAACCTAGTTTTCTGTATGCTCGTCAAAGGATAATACTTTAAATGGTCCTCACCATTGGGGTTGCAGTTTCTTGCTGTGTCTAACCTTGGTTATAAACATGTTTCCATATACCATGAGCATATCACCTGGTGGAATGGGAACATGTTTACGTCGTCACTTCTGAGCCGTAGTGGTACTTCGGAATCGGGCAGCTTTAACAGCTTGGAAGGCATCATTCCATATTGCTTGATGGCGGTTTAGGTGGTCATCGGAGGCAGGGACTGAGGAGTACTTAAATAGAGTTGTAGGTAGGAGAGAATATTGGTAGCCGAAGATTGCCTTGTATGGAGACATTCCCAAGGTGTCTGAAAATCCGGCATTAATATATACGGCCAGCTCAACGAGGGCTGGTTAACAGTTGGTTTGTCGTTCATTGATAATGTTCCTAATTCCGGTCTTGACTTCGTGGATTTTTCGTTCTGCTTGGCCATTAGCCTCATGATGTCCAGGGGCAGCCATAATGTGGTTGATTCCGAGGGAGGTTAAGGTTTGCTTCCAGAATCTGGCAGTGAAATGGGGATCAGCATTACTGACAATAGATAAGGGGTACTCATGAGGGGTAAATAGGTATTGTTGCAGGTTATTCCAGGTGTTTTTGGAGGAATCGGTAACCTTCATTAGTATGAGCTAGGTGTATTCACCAAATCGATCCACAGCTACCAATATGGTATCATATCTGGTGGACTTGTTGAATGGTCCTGCGAAATCGATGGCATAGGATTCAAATATTTCACATGGTAGTTGGAGGGTCTGCACTTTCCCTTCAGGTAGTTGTGTTTGCTTCTTATTTGCCTGGCAGAGTTCACATTGTTTGACGAAATCGCGAAAGTCCTTTCGCATTTCAGGCCAGTAAACATATTCCGAGGCATATTAGAAGTTGCGGTCTGCACTATGGTGTCCTTTATTGTGGATTTCGGTGATGACATATTTTCTAATGGTTATTCCATTGAACATATAGCCTTCCGGGATGTATAGGCAATGTTCACCATAACTGGTGCTGGTATAGACCATTCTGTTGGATATATTGTAGGGAGCGAGGTCTCCATATCTGGAGCTATCCATAGCTTTGAAGTAGATCGGGTCATAGCAGTATCCTGCTATCATTTCGCTTTGGAAAGAGGAGGTTAATTCTTCTGTAGTTGATCTAACATCTCGTTCATCCTCAATTAGTGATCCTCTTGTCAGTTCAATAGGGGCTTCCTCTTCTTCAAAAGTTACATAGAGCTGTCGGTGATACTCAGGAATTGTAGAAGGCATGACAGAAATAATGGTTTCATTGTTATATACTCGTAAGGGTCCACCATATAGTGGTCATGGATCGATTATGGGAGGAAAGGCTGGCAGGGCTGACTGCGGAGGGCATAGGTAAGATATTACATCCACGTAGGCTGCTGCTTGTTCGAGTTCTTCAAGACCCTGGTGTCGTCTTGGGACAGGATTAAGAGCAAGGGGAGGTTGGGTCGATCCATCTTCATCCATTATCTCCTCTACTCCTTTTATAGTATGGAAGCTGGTGTTTTTGGAATTATCAGCAGACATATAGTACGGTCGCAGGTTTCTGTTGCTGAATTTAATTTCAGTTTGGTGCAAAGGGTAGGTATCAAGGTAACAGTGGGATCAGTGGAGTCTGCTTTGTTCAAACTCGTGAGGAGGTGTGCTGCGGAGGGTGCAATTGTCTCTCCACTCATCATGAATGTCCTTTCCTCATTCTGTTCTGACAGCTCTGTACATGGTGTAAGAGAAAGGATTGGAGAGAGAGGCAGAGCTGGAGGTAGCCATCAATGGTTCTTGTTCATAGGAGGTGTTATCATGGATGACTTCGCTTTGTCTTGTGTGGTTATGAACAAGAGGGGGGTCTGTAAGGTCTTAATTCTCATATAGGCGGGAGAGAGCATCAGTTAAATAGTTCGTTCTCCCAGGGGTATAGATCATTTTTGCATCGTATTTGCAGATCTCGCCTATCTATCGTGTTCTTCTCCTTCCAGGTATTTTTTCTGTTATAAGATTAGTGAGGGGTTGGTGGTCAGTAACAAGGATGAAGGTATTGCCTATCAGGATGTGGTTGAAAGTGGTAAGAGTATCAATTATAGCAAGGGCTTCCTTGTCTGTTGTTCTATAGTTCATCTGTGAATTAGTGAACTTCCTGCTGTGTAATGCTGCCAGTCTTGCCGTTTCATGAGAGTTTCCTTGTCCAACCCATGCTCCAACTCCAACATCTGATGTATCAGTAATCAGCCATATCAGGTCTGACTTACTGTAGTTGATAGGTCGTATAACATTGGCATTTTTAATTAATTCCTTGATATTGGTAAAGGCTTGGTCATGAGTGTGGGTCCAGACAAATTCTGCATTGCTGGTAAGGTCTGTGAGCGGCGCTGTCACAGTGGCGTGATGTGGTAGGAACTGGGAGATATAGTTGACTAGTCCTAGGAATCGCATCGGTTCCTTTTGATTCCAGGGTGTGGTCCATTCTGTCAAACAGGATATTTTTCCAAGGGCTGCATATATTTCTTCGTCATCTATAACATGTCCTAGGATATCGAGCTTAGCGGCAAATAGGATTGATTTGTTTCTGCTAGTGTAGAACTTAGCTTCTCATAGTTTGGTACAAACCAAACCAATATGGTAGGCATGTTCTATTTTGGTGTTTGAGAAGATGAGAATATCATCAATGTAAACCCAGACAAAATGGTGGTAATATTCGCCTAAGAGGTTCTCCATAATTCACATAAAGATGGCAGGCACATTCATATCACCTTGCAACAAAACTCGGCTAATGAAACTTCCAAAGGGTGCTTTGAAACTGCTGTATCATTCGGATTCCAGATCTAGCTGTGTTTGGAAGTAGGCATTACTTAAGTCAATCTTGCTTCAGAATCTAGCCCGTCCAACTGCATTCAGGATTTGGGTTTGGTTTGGGATAGCAGAGCTGTCCATAACTGTGTTTTCATTCTGTAGTTTGAGGTCAACTAAGAGGCGGATTCTTTTGCCATCTGCTTTGGGTTGAACAAATATAGAAGTGGCACCTGGGGCTTCTGCTCGATAGATGACTCCTCTTCTTTGTTGTTGGTTGATCCAGTCACATAGTAGGCTTTTCTATGCGTCAGGGATAGAGTAGGTGGGTTGGTTCTTAAGATTGGAGGGATCTCTGAGATGCATGTAGTGGTTCACTTCTCTCATAGGCAGTAGTTCTTCGGGTATCTGATTGGGGAAAACATCAGCGTATTCATCTAATTGTCGTTGGGCAGTTGCTTCATAGACTGCGGCTCAGTACTCTCCACTTGTCAGCTTGCAGGAGACTCGGACCTTCTGATCTGGGAAATCGATGGTTGATTCCCCACACCTGATTATAGCTTTGTGGAGGTTCAGGAATGGCATTCCTATGAGGGTATCATATTTGGCTAGATTTCCAACCAGCATCTCCTGGGGCGGTAGGATGGCAGAACCAAGTTGGATAGTTGCGCTACAGGTTTTATGGCGTGTTGATCGCGACCCTTTTACTGCCATATTGACTGGTATGGGTTGGTTAAGATCTCGGGTTGGGAGTCCATGGACAGAGATAAAAGCATTACTAATCATGTCTCTTCTGATCACACCAGTGTCGAATAGGACTTGAGCCTTCTTACCATTGATCAGAATAGTACCTTCTAGGGCAGTGTGTGCTTTAAATGTAGCCAGAGGTCGGACACTGTTACACTCTATATCAATATACCTGATATGGATTTCCTCATATTTGCTGGATTGGGCATCATCACTATCGCTCTCAATATTGTTGGCTGAGGCTTCTTGTTTAATCGCTTTTCCTTTCCCATTCTTCGTAGGGCAGTTCTTTGCTATGTGTCTAGTTTTTCCGCATTCAAAACATTCTCCATTCTGCCTTCTCGATTCTTTGGAGGGTTTGGTTTTCTTCTTGAAAACCCGCGGGGTATTGTCTTCAGAGTTACTAGAGGGTTTGTGTCGTGGTTGGCTATTCCTGCTAGAGGATATTTGTGTCTTGTATGCCTTGGTTTCATGGAGGATGGCGTCCTTTTGTTCTGCTCTTACAATTATTATTGCAATATCATCGCCGTCTTCCTCAAGTGTTTCTACCTCTCACTGGAGGGTAGGATACATAGTATCGTAGAATCGTCGCTTAAGGATATAGCTGGAAATGCTTCCTTTCTTCATCCGGTCCTTATATATCAAAAGATCCATAGCCACATTTGTGATTCTCTGGACATGCATTCCGTTGACTTGTTGGAGCTGGTTGAATTTGTTGTATAGGAGGTTGTTGGTGATAGAAGATTGGAATCGGCCTTTCAGGTAATCGAGAACTGTAGATCCTCTTAATTACACATTTCCGCCGTATTTCTTATAGCATTGGTGGTATGCGTCAGTTGCCTTTCCTTCGTAGAATGATCCGATATATAGTCCAGTTGTAGCGTCTTCTACATATTTCCCTTACAGGAGAAGATAGTGTGTGAGTTCCGTCACCCATCGGTCAAAGGCTTCAGGCTTGAGGTCTTTTCCTTCTCCTGTAAACTTCGCTGGGAGGAGGAGTTTAAACTTAGGAGGTTCAAATACTGCGGGTACCTCCTCTTCTTCAGGCCTAGCCTGAGATTTTCCTCCTCCTGAAGGTCCTCCTCCTGTACTAGCCATGTCTGATTCACTACTGGATTCACGGTCGATTGGAGGTTTAAAGGAAGGCTTCTTTGTTGGAGTAGAGGGGAATTCTCCTTGAGGTTATGTGTCTTCCATGTTTGCAGGTTCTCCCTGCTCCTTAGCAGAGCACCGGGGTTGTTTCTTTCTTGTAATGTCTTGCCGTGGGATTTGCTTCCCACTCCTGGTTGTCAAAGACTCTATCTTGGATTTGAGACGAAGCCGAATGTGCTGTGATTCTGCTGCTTCTCTCCACTAGCGTTCTGAGATGGATATCGATAGGTTGATTAGGCCTAAATCCGGTGACTGGTTCTTAACCACTTGCTGAGGTTAAAAACATGTAACGTGTTCGCAAGGTGCTAATCACATTATCGGTAATAGATACGATAGTTGGCAGGTGGCCTGCTCTTCTAGAGAGGAGGCGAGAGCTGAGAACTAAAGGAGGCTTCAAGGGTGTACTGAGGAATAAAAAAGTAACTGTTCAACCAAGTATATTAAAATACTGTCTGTCGAAGTCTGTCTTGTCTATCGTAGCAATAGGCAGTCTTTAAATACAAAAATCTGTTCATGTCTAGCATGAACGAAACTAATCAAAGGTAGCAATCGATATACTCTGGTAAAACTAATTAAGTAGTAAAGTGATACTTAAAACAAAATATAAAACAAAACCAAGTATCAAACGATACTTAAAACAAACCAAGTGTCAAAGTGATACTTAAAACAAAACATAAAACATAACCAATTATCAAACAATACTTAAAACAAACCAATAACCGAGTACCCGTACTGGTTACTCAAAACATAAAACAAAACCAATATGAAATGATACTTAAAACAAACCAACTATCAAAGTAATACTTAAAACAAATCATATAACAAAACCAAGTATCAAACGATATGTAAAACACACTAAGTATCAAAGCAATACTTAAAACAAAACATATAACAAAACCAAGTATCAAAGCGATACTTTAAATAAAACATATAGCCGAGTACCCGTACTTCTTACATATACTTGAAAAAGAAGACCCGGGAGAATGGTATTACGTTAAGTAACTGCTTGTTTCCTAGTGGCCTTGTCACATTACCACCAGAGATTCCGGAAGCTGTCATCAGAGCAAAAGGACTTGACCCACAAAGGCAACATGCTACTGAATTCTTTGAATAAGGCAAGAATAATGATGGGTATTGGAGGTCAGAAAATCTGGTAACTCATATCTTGAATGTTGTGATTTCAATGATTGAATTGCTATACCCCTTGGAGCTTTACTCTGCTCTCTTCTTCTTCGATAATGCTACTAGTCATTCAAGTTTTGCACCTAATGCACTCAGAGCAAAGGAAATGAACTTGGGACCTGGAGGTAATCAAGCCTATATGCAAAATACTTTTTTTTTTTTGATATTAAGACTGGTGTACCTACAGAGTAGTCTATGGTCTTTTCTGCTGACCGTAATCAGTTCTCAGGTCGGCTGAAACACTTACGGGAAGTTTTACAAGAGTGTGGCTTATGGAAAAATAGGCTCCGGTTAGATTGTAGGACTAAGCAATGCGCAGATTGTAACGAGAGGGATAAGAAACGTGCTGCTATTGTTAAAGTACAAGGTTGTCAAAAGCCAAAAAAAGCATACTCCTCGCATCGGCACTGCTTACCACGCCTGGAAGCCCTGTCTGCTGTTCCACTTCACCGGAAGTGTCCAGACTGCAAGATGTTGAAAACCCATCAAGATGGCAATCAATGTTGTGCTTGGCATCTACTTGATGTCCAACTGGACTTTCATGCTCAAAAAGGGTGGCTGCAGGAGGAAATTGAGGGTTGAGGTCACTAGGTTCTATTCTATCCAAAGTTCCATTGTGAATTAAATTGGATAGAATATTACTGGGGGCGGGCCAAACACTTTACCCATGATAATTGTGTATATAAGTCACATCGGAGGATACATGACAATGAGGGAGAATAATTTCATGTTAGTACATCCCTTCTTAATCACTTTTTTTCACTACTAACTATGAAACAGAATCTCCCTGCCAGAATTTTACGCTCCTTACTGTGCCTTCTTGCTGGGAGAGTCCCATAGAAAAAGCAAATTATATGCTTACTAAGTATTTTGCTTAATGGCCGCCCTTACAGGTTTATCGTGACCGGAACCATAATATTATTCAACTCGGGTAACGTTGGACAGGGGACGGATGGCCGGGCACACTAGGGGTGTCTTGGCGAGCAGTAATTTGGATGCTAATTTAGCCCAGCCGTTCGTTGGCCCGCTTGACCCATGTCATTTTTTCCCAATGACATCACCCATGCACCTGCGGATGCACTTCGGCACTTCCCGTATCCAAACGTTCGGTGGCAAAGAGTGAACCCTGCGACGGTGCGCCATTGAAGGGTGGAAGCGAAATGCAGTGGCGGTGCTGCCACGTGATTTATTGGGTGCGCGCCAAAACATACTGTGGGGACCTAGGGTCAGAGGTCACAAGATTGTTATATCATATAATATATCGTAACAATCTTGTTATCATACAATAGACTCCAAGTTTCCTGGGTTAGTGTGTTCCTTCGCTCCAGTAGAGCCACGATTATTTGTGTGAACACCACCTACCGCTGTGATGAGTTTGTGGGGACCCTGGCGCATAGGATTGGCGGCGCTTCAGGATGGGGCGACAAAATTAACGGTTGTCGAGCGTTTGCCGGTGAATCCAGCACCCTGTTTGGGACCTCGGGAGCCGTAGGAAGAACAGGTTTTTTTTCCTTTTTTTTCTTTTCCCTACTTGTATTGGGTATCCACACCTCCTATGGCCGGTGCAGGATCTATTATCATACACCACAACTAATTTATCGGTATATAATATCGATAATCAAACACCAAACGCACATGTCATTGGATTTTTCCCATTCTGTAAGCTACGGTGTTTTCTTCTTCCCCTTTTCGGAAGGTACCATTCGCTATGTTTTCCGCCCTTTTCCAGAGAAGTGAACTTTGGACCATTATCCCAGGCGCACAGTTCAACCGGGTTCGTGGCTTGCAATCGCACATACCCGATGCCGTGGTCGGTATAGAACGACCTATTCCTCCGCGTAAGAACTTGGGAAATATATGCTCACCCCGTCAAAAGGTCTCGGGAGGCGAGATACAGGAGTATAATGGTTTTTTGATCGAGTTCTCGGTGAAGAGGTCAGAGGCAGGCCAGGGAATGACAACACCACCCTTACTGATAATAAAGGTATCGCTCGAATTTGACCAATGGAATTTCAATATATCTAAACGATGTTTGTCCGAAAATCTTGCGACTCCGCCCCCCCCCCCAGCATAGAAATAACTCTAATAGCCAGAATCTAGAAATCTCGCTCCAATCACATACCATATGCTATGCACTCCTAACAGATGATCTAAAATCTCACAACCGATCGAATCCCTTTTGGGCGCCATGAGCCCAAATTTGACACAATAAATATAGGTACAATGGAAGTAGAACCACAGCGTATCCTTCTACTACCTAGCCCGAATTTTCATGCAAATTCACGATTCTGTCCCCCCTGATATGCAATTCCTCAGGTTTCCGGTATGTCTCTGCCTCCGTCGCTGGTGCCATTTGGTGCTTGTGTCTCAACCAAGGTTAAGGTTCCGCTTAGGATTCCAGCTAGCATTAAAATTCCGGCCAGTACTAGGATTCTGCTCAGTGTTCCAGCCAACATTAGGATTGTGTCCGGTATCAGGGTCCCGTCATGCAATAAGGTTTCGCTCGGCATTGGGGGTTTGCCTTGTATTGGTGGCTGTGTCATGGTTTCTACTATTCCCCCCTTTCGATGGTATTCGGGATGGTATTTTGCGAGACTTCCTCCTCTGAAGTTTCCGAATCGCCCGACCCGAACCTGTTCTGCTGGGTAGGGTAGATTTGGCAGCAGATAATTCTTGCAGTGGCCTTATCGGGGGTGGGATCGGGGGATTTGTGTTTGATTGGGCCATTTGTTCCCGGGGTCGATTGGAGACTGTTTCTGCCGGGAAGGTCTGGCGATGGGGGATCACTTGCGGGGGGTCTAGGAGCCCGCAACCATTTCTCGTTAGCAACTAGTCTCATCTCTAAGCTGAGTTGGGTTTTCGGTGTGCTACCTTGGGGGCATATTTGAGGAATATGGTGCATCCAATCTTTCCTCGGCACCTCGTGGCACTTGGCGCCCTTGGAACTTGTCGCCTGGAAACTGCGGGGGGTCAACTCTGAATGCAGGGTCCCCGTCTCCAGTGAACTCTCAGCGGAGACTATATCTGGTGGTGTGATCACGGAAGTACCAATTGCACATTTTGGGATATTAGGATCACTACCTCCTTGAGACCTCGGATTCGCCCCTAAAACCACATCCTCTCGGGTGCACTTTGTGCCGTGCTGTGTTATCGGGTTTCTTTCGCTTCCTCTTTCTTTCCATTTGGCATGGGTAGCTATCCCGCTTTCGCCCCCGTCGCCCCCGGTTCTCTCATCTCGACCGTGTGTCGTTTCATCTTGATCGTCCCCATCGTCCTCACTATGACATGTAACACCCACCAACCATTCATGCCTCAGCGCACCAACGGCGGTAGGGCGATCTTCAGGTTGTATTACAAGCATAGACTCCAGGAATGAAATTCCGGTATCATCGGTTGGGGGTGATAGCGCTTTCAGTTTATCTTCGGGAAAGGGGAATTTCCCGAAGTAGTAACGGGATACTTGACCCTCCGAGACAAATAATCTTGCTCCGACAAGTAGTTCATATATCACACATCCGAGTGACCAAATATCAACAGAATTCGTATAATCCGAGGTCTCGCTATTGGAATCCAGCCCTAGGACCTCGGGGGCGCCGTAGACTTGAGTTGATACTTGGGTGTGGAGGGTTGTAGTGTCATGAGCTAGGATCCGCTTTGATATTCCGAAATCTCCTAACTTGACCCAGACAGGAGACATGCGAACCAAAAAAATATTCTATGCATCCGTCAGTATATCGCGACGCGACTCGGTCAAGCGAGGTGTTTTGTGGTAGGGATTATACCGCAGGCTTTAGATCCCGATGAGCTATCCCATGTTGATGCATAACTTTGAGACCCTCGAGTATCTGCTTTGAAATACTTTGAACGGTCTCTTGCTGTAGCGGTGTGCCGATATGCTTAGTGAGATCGCCCTTCGGGAGATATTCCATTGCGATATAGAGAGTCTCGTTTCCCTCGAACCATCCAAGGAACTCCACAAACAACGACGGACGCTAAAACAGCTAACCGTTAGGCCTCAACAAAAATAACCAGGAGCGGTGGTAAACTGGGGCGGTGTCCCTCTGGAGTGAAAACACAAACCTTTGCTAATATGGACATCACAAGGAGCTCCCTAGAATAATCGATCTTGTAGGGAACCCTCTTATCAATCGCCTTTACCGCACGACAATGACCTGTAGTCTCCCGGATCTGCTTATTGACGACACCGAAACCTCCCCTGCCGAGTTCTCCACAATTCCTCCACTCCTCCTCCACTTTCTCGTTCCTGTTTTTTGGTCCCTCCACATATCTTGTGTGTCTAATGACATCCTGAAAGAATTCGGTTTCGAGTTTATACCACTCAACCGAATCTGATGGAGCCTTGTCCATGCGTCGAACTCAGATTCCCTTGGGTTCCTAATCCTTTCTGAATTATTCGGGGAAGTGAAAATGCAGAGCGTGAATGGCTCCGGCTAGTAATAAAAACGAAGACTAGTTAGTTAGGGGAGGAGCGGTGAACTTAGTAGAAAGGGCGCTTTGTTGGCATTGCTCTGTCGTGGCCAAAAGCTCTCAGTAGGCTTACCGTGGACTTTGTGATATTTAATCCTCCTATGGGTAGGGCTGTGGAGGAGAGGAATACCCCCTCAACGAACCATCCAGCTCAGAATCACTCACTGAGCCGCTCGGTGGCAAACGGTGTGATTGGATGGACCCTTGCCTCGCTTGTTGAATAACTTTGCTATTTACTAAAACCTGGGGGTGGCAAATAGGTACAATACCAGTTCTGTACTTGTACCACGGTACTGTACTTGCCTCCCATTCGCTCACTTATTGCCTTGTTACCCTAATTCGGCGAAATTCTGCACAATACCCCGCTGGCCACCCGTCCGTGTTCTTTTCGACCCAGTCAAAGGCTGTAATTAGACCAAACCTTCGGACTGTCATGAACCACAGGGGTCACCAGTAGAACACAATCGCAACCCTAAACCTTGGATAGGATAGATGGGTTCGGGATGGATTTTTGCCACCAGCTCCTAGTGGTTTATCTCCCACCCCCCTATCTACCCATCGTGGGTTTTCACTGGATGGTACTTTAGTCGGCACGGATAGGATTAACAACCGAGCCAAGTCTCCTTCATGCATTTCATAACTTCAAATAGCCCGTCACTTAAGATTCCGACCCTCGAACTAAATTTACCTAAAAGCTCTTTCAAACCTTCTCAATGGATGGTCCGTACCATTTGTTGTTCCGTCGAATGATAATGAACACACCTTGAACCTAGCTAAATCCTACCCAAAGTTCCAGAACCACTATTGATTTAGGACCCTGCTCACACTAAGAGGATTCCCTCGCAAGGCCTAAACAGGTGAGTAATAATTCAGTGGTAGATTGCAATTAAGTACATAGAAGGGTACAAAAAGTAATTCCAAGCCTTCCCCTTATTTTCACATCCTTTTCCTTATTATTGCATCCTTTTGTGCTTTTCGCTCGACTATCAAGGATACGTGGTGCCCGATTGGGAATGATAATGTCTTAGGCAACAAGTTTTTATCGCTCTTGGCACACTCATCCTCACGAATTTAAGAGAAAAAGATAACTATCATGCTTTTCAGCGAGAAAAGTGCTGAAAAAGTAGAATTTGCAAATGAGGATACAGGTGATTCTTGGTGGTTTCTTTTTTTTTTTTTTTGAAGGTTTTCTGCTACCTCCCACACCTTTTCCCACTATTCTGTTTTGCACAACGACAAGGATGATCCGACTGATGATCGGGATGCGGCTCTGGCCAGCGCACGCTTTGGGGTAGGTGGGGGAAGTTCGTTCCTTCGTATTCAACACTCTCTCCTCTCTCTCGCTCAACTCAACTAACTAAACGGCAAAGACAGGAGCATATACCAATCGCAACAAAGGTTTCCTCCTATCCTTCCATCGATCACGACAGATACGTTATCCACTCTCGTCAACTCGAGTCTTCTTTCTGCGCAGTTCCATGACTATCCCATGGAACACACTGCCGTGGTGGGTGGGAGCCTTGAGTCCGCCTACTAGAGGAGGACAGTTCGCTCTAGCTAGTATAATATGATATGATTAACCATGCTAACAAGAGAAAGACAGGCTTCATAAAAAGGCTCCCACCGTCCGTAGCCTCCGCTCCACGGAATCCCTTTAACTCCCCCGCACTACTTCCGGCGGATACATCATTTCATCCCATAGTTGCGGCAATCTACCGCGCCTCTCCGACATCTTTATCCGAGCAACAAAAAACGGCATTCTGTGCATCCGAGCACCAGCAGCATCTACGATATCTAAAATATTGCGAGTTTCATGATGAAGGAGGGCAGGAAAAGCATCTTTTTATTAGTCAATGTGCCTTGATCTAGGCGGGGTCAAAGTTTGTAGCGTGCTGGACCCAGAAGCGTGTCAGGCGGGGAAGTGAATCGGTTAAAATGATTCTAAAAAGTAGAAATTACTTACTTTGATACTTATAGCATCACAACCTTATCACCACATTTTCTGCTTCTACCGTAGTCTACAGGCCTGAGGGGAAGAAAAAAGAGAAAATGAGGGAGGGATCAGCGAAAGAAGAATGTGTACAATACTGTACAACCATACTTACCAGCACCACACACCCCTTGCCGGCAATGTTGCAAAGAAGGGCTTCGGTGATCGAACTCGGGGGGTTAGAAGGGGGGGGGATTGAATTGGGGATTCTGAAAATTGGGATAGAAGGGGGGGTTCTATAATATCTTAGCAAAAACAGCAGGAAATATTCGTTGCTCAGAAGCAGTGAAAGAGGAGTAAATTATCCAAGAATCTACCAAAGAATATTTGTGGGATGTTTTAGGAATTTTCTGCTTCTTTTGTCATAATTTTATTTGTTTCTTTACTTTCAACTTGCTTCAAATGTCATTGTTTATTGTTTTTGTTAGAAGGGGTTCTTTCTCATAATCCCCCAGTTCGAAAAAGCGTGTTCCACCCCCTCGATCGTTTTTTGATCCAACCCCCCCTTCATTGCAACATTGGTTGCCGGTACCGTTCCGTTTCTACGGTCGGCCTGCTGGTTGGGAAGGGGAAAAGAGGGTGGGCTTGGGGCCAGAGAAGGACGCCCCTCTATTCAGCTGCCTAGCACTGTAAGGGTTGCTGACTGGGCACAATGGTGCAGAAGTTCTCGCCACTTAAGACAACGCTGCCGGTATGATGCGGTGTTTTGTGGTGTTACCCCTGTGCTTGTGAGACATTCCGGGCCCATTTGGAATGTTGCACACTGGGCCTATTGTTGAATCCTGCCATTGCTTGCAGAATCCAACTGTCATTTGCGTAATTCGACAGTGGCTTGTGGAGTTCGACAGTGGCTTGTAGAAATTCTGCTCTTTCCTGCTCCCACCAAACCCGATGTTTTTTTCGAAACCCTAACCTGACATGTGGCACACGCTCCAAATTTCGCTTCTTCGGCTCTCCTTTTCTGCTCTAGTTGGCACCAGGAAAAATCAAGTTGGGGTTGATAGTGGAAAGTTGGCCACGCCCTTAATATGGTTGACTTTTGAACACTTGTATGATATTGGCATCGCACTATGCATGATGGCACCAGGATGCCTAACCCTTGCCCTATTGCGTTTGTGTATAGTATAGCATCGTAGCCATTTGCATTCCCAGAGGCGACCCCCCGTAAACATCCGAGGCAAGACTACGGAGACACATGGATACCGCGCCACCCCGAGAATCACCGACCCCGAACCCACAAAGCTTTTGTGTCGTCCGTAGGGCTGGATCGGGTGGGTGTCTAAGCGAATGCCGTGGTTGCGTGCTTCGCTAAGGGTGTTGAGGCTCTTCGCGATCACGACACTTGAAACAACCCGACCGGGAATTAAATACGGGTGGGATGCGACCCGATTGGGTGAAAAAAAGCAGAAACATGAGACGGGAACACAAAACTTTGCCCGTGAAAAAAAAGAGAGGGGGAAAAAAAACCCCTCCAGGCCCTTTCTAGCGCTAGGGGCCATGCAGGCGGACTCGGAGTCCCGAATGAATATATTCGTCAGTATCATACCCCGTATTTCGAGTTATTTCTATATCTAAAAAAATCCAGTTATTTTTTCAGAGGATAATTGGGGTATTTAAAAGGGTACTCGAGTAGAGGGGGCCGGTCTTGTCATCATCATCATCACTAAGAAACATATCATTCAAAAACAAGATAAGAATCCCGACAATAGCAATTTCGCTGCATCCTGGACACAGGGCGGGGAAAACTTTGTCTCTTCACATTTTTTCCCCGCGCTGCCTAGCTTCTTTTTTCCTTCCTGTCATTTCTATGATACTTGTGCTTAAATCCAGTTGCGGTACACGTGCCAAGGTTGTGGCTAGGCACAACAGCCCCCGAACGCTCCCTAGCCCACCACCGGGAGCACTCAACTGAGCGCTCGATACCCAACCGTCCGGGGTGGGCGAGGACGGCAGGCATGGCGTCCTTCTTTCATAAAGATGGCCGTCCAAAGGGTTGACACCCGGGCGCCGCAGTCTTAGAACAAATGGCATCTTCCGGTGGTTATCTGCAGGCCCCGGCAATTACCCGCAGGATCTGGCCATCACCTGCAGGGCCCGGCCGTCATCCGCCGTCACTGGTAGACACCTGGCATACCCCGCCCCCTGAGAAACCTGCGGGGCTTCCCGTCCGTCCTGGGCAGTGGTCTGGACGGACGTCAAGATGCCCGTCTATCCCGGGCATCCACCCATGCACTGCTGTCCGTCCGGTCCGCACCCAAGCACGGACGGACTGAGTTCTTGTGTTCACTGCCACCATCGAGGTGCCCTTTGTCGAGTCGGTAGTCACTCGTTCGATCCCCTCCTCGACGAGGTTCCCGCCCTCCGAAAGCCCTTCATTACAGCTCTCGGTCTCTCCATTGCACCCCTCAAGTACCCAAACCTCGAGGGTACAGCCGCTCTTTGCTTCCGCCTCGGCAAAGATGACAAGCCCCCGATATCCTTACCCGCGCCCATGTCGCCCGTCCCCCTCCTTCCTGCACCAACACACATGACACGTAGGAACACAAGCCGTACTCGTGATTAGTTCCCCACACTGGGTAACATGGGCTACAACAATGCCGTCAGGGCCGTGATGAGCACCATCGGTGACCTCCGCTTAATCGAAGCCTGGAACGACGTGCTTGCCATGCTGGGGGAAACTGTCGAGGGAGAGAACATGGCGGTCACACAGAGGCACAAGGAGTACGTGGAGTCGTTGGCGAAGGCGACAAAGATCAAGGAGGTGAATGCGATCCACGACGGTCACTAAGCGCCGTACCACCCTTGACCAGCGTGTCATTGGCTTCGTGCTTCACTCTGAGAAGATTGGGGTCTCGGCAGTGATCCCGAGCGGCCAGTCCGGACTGTGGTCGTAACCAAGGGTCGGCAGTCCGGTCAGTCCGGCCATGGTTATGAAAAGCCTGGGTCAGTCCGGTCAAAGTTCTGAGCAGCCGCCAAAACCCGCGGCGCCCAGGCAACCGGCGGGTCAAGTCCTGACGCAACCCAGAACAGAGCCGCCAGGTGCCCATGTAAAGTCCGCATATTCCCAGGCAAAGTCGTCAGATGCCTAGGCCAGGCCGCGTTTTTATTTGGAAAAGCCGCTCTGTCACAGTCTGGCTGGGCCCTGATCGAGCTGTACGACAAGAAGATTGATTGGTCTGCGTTTAAAGGAAACAAGGTATACATTGGTACGTCTTTTTCTATATCTTTGTCTCCATCTCCTCCATCTCTCGCCTCTTTCAGCTCTTGTTGCGTTTTCCATCTCCTGTCTCGTCTTCAGTTGTAGCTGACTATTACTTTTGTTTCCTAGGCGGTAACCTCTCGATCACTGACTTTGGCAACACAACGTTCCCCCAGCCAATTGATCAAGTAAACCACCGGTACCCACAGGATGGTCTCCAGACCTATGGCGTCGTCCGAGGCGATAGGATCCGCGACCCCCTGCATCTCGATTTCCATGGTGAGAAGTGACTGCTAGTCGTGAAGAATAGGTTGGCTATTGCTGGCCACGATCAGATCATGATGGAGTTTTACTCGAGCAGATCATGCTCGATCACCCTCGATATAAGGGTCAATCGATCAGATTATGCTCGAGCAGGACCATAATGATCTGCTCGCATTGCTCCATCAGGGGCATTGCTCGATTATTCTCAATCACTCTCTATATATGTATACATAAATACAGTGTTCCCAGTCGTCCAGTCCGTCCGTCTACGGGGTCGGACGGGACGGACTACAGCTCATGGTCCGTCGGTTTGAGAGTGCTAGGACGAACCACGCCTGGGAAGGTGAGGACCGGACGGACTGTAGGAGATTGTGGCGCACTATCCGGTAGCATAAATAGGGCCTGATGGCCCTCCGGTAGAGCATAAATCAAGCAAGAAGTACAACTTCAAACAGGGGTTACAACACCTATTCGTCACCTGGCGCCGAGTGATATCTCGTGCCTAGGGATATGGTACAACCGCAGTGCTTTCAGTATTCCTGGCTAACGACAGCCAATTAAGGCCCTCTAGGTTGGGATTTTGCGAGGCAAGAACAATCTAAAGCAAAACAGCCTGGCATAAGGCGACCCTGTTGGCACTCAAATTGAAAGGCCAGTCCACAAAGGTTGGGGGTATCTAAACCTGCTTGGTGTCTACCATTCCCCAATGGAAGTTGGATAAATGCAGCGCAGATTACTGCATGGGTATCCCCGGGGCTCTAGCAAGATAGAACATGAGGACCTGTCTTTTTTTAAGGCCATGATCATCTCTTTAACCTTATTTCCTCCCTCCTTTACAAAGTTTACATGCCTACGGCAAGCCTTGCAATGGGTAGAGGCCTTCGTTGGGCTAGCCCGGGCTATTCGTTGGGCTGGGTCGGGCTCATTGGGCTGGGCTCACTCATGGGCTTCCTTGGGCTGGGCCGGGCTGAGGGGGGGACAAGCCCGGGCGGCCCGGCGGGCCCGGCCAAGGATTAGCCCTATCTTTAAGGTTTGTATGGTGTCTTGCAATCCGTATCACCGGGGAAACGATTGTCCGAGCACATGGCTTTCCGGAAGCGCGTTACTACAAGCTGTAAGATCCAACCCAACCATCTCTATATCTAGAATGTTTAGTGTAGAACTAATCCATATTGGATTCATGTGCTCTCAGATTGTAGCGCAGTTTGGAGGTTTGAAAGTTCAGATCTCGTCTTGCCACCCAATGAAATATCAGATCTTTTCGGTATCTCCCTCCTTCCTATTTCGCACACCTATGTTGCTAAAATCCTTCCAGTTGCTGGCAGGAGAATCGTCAACAAAGCGAATACCCAACACTTGCGGCATGGGCAATTACCCTCCTATCAATTCCTGCCATGTCTTCCGAACCTGAACGCGTATTCTCAGGAGGCAAGAGGACTATTTCTGACTCCCGTCACTCTCTCAATGCTGAAACAATTGAGTCAACCGAGTGCCTCCGAAGTTGGCAGTCCATATAAAATTCACTCTTTCTATTGAAAATAATCACTACTATTTCTCACTGTGTTGTGTTTATCTCCTATTTCAAGCACCATCTGTTCTCATTGGCAATTCTGTATTTTAATCTAGTATTAATAGATCTACATTCATCTCTTTTATGGCTGTTCACCTGTGCGGGGGCCCGATGGGCTCGTTGGGTTAGCCTGGGCTATACTTCCTTGGGCTTGGGCTGGGCCGGGTCAGCCCTTTTTTCGACCCGGGCTAGCCCATTGCAAGGCTTGGCCTACGGGCGGCCAAATATTTTGGGCTGGGAAACACGGCATATTGTGACTAATAAATTAATTGGACTGCTTGTATACTAAGCTTTACAAACTTGGTAAACAAATGGCATATTTTGTTCTCATTTTTCATAACTTCAGGACCAAGTATTCATGTCCATGTCCTGATGCAATTATTTACAGACGGCTGGGTTCTGAGTCTACATTTCTTTGGGCCCGCAGACAACTGCCACCCGGCTGGTTTTCACGGTGGCAAGTCCTGCCTACTAGTTATTCGACCATACTGGGGGCCTAGGACCCAATAGAAGACTGTCCTGTACCCGGGCGAAGGGATGAATGGTGCAAAGAATTTTCCTTCAAAACTGCTTCGGAATTGTGTTTCTATAAATTCTACTAACTTACAGGATACTCGTAGCGGATGCCTAATTACTTTCTAGCGGCTGGAAATTCGTAACGGTGAATAAGGGTGGAAGACTAGATATATAAGTAAAACGTAATGAAGGTATCTCGATCCTTCCATAGGTAACCACACCTACCCCTATGTTGTGGGATATTTAAGATCATCTCAAATGCAGCACGCTCTGGCGAATTGATTTGGAAATCCGGCCTCAATAGACAGGTTTCTCCCAAGAATTGCTCTGCTATTCGGATACTCTGATATATGCCCTCAGCATATATATTCAGGTTTACCCGAATGCCCCTGCGGCACAACCTTGTGAAACCCGACCACCTGCTAACAAGGCACGCCAAAGTTTCACTTAAGATTTTTCACAAAGTGAGCCTCTTTCGAACTGCTTTTGGGAAAAAACTACCCCGAAAGTCTCTATGGAAACGGGCGCACGCAGTCCAGCCTTCTTCCTAGTTTGACTACATTTTGAACGCCTTTTCCCAAATGTGGTATTTATTCAACAACGATAACTTTCCAGAGCAGCAAAATTGCAAAATCAATAATAACTGGGGAGGGGTGTGATCACGAACTATCACTCGTCGGAGACGAAACGCCAAGGTTTTCAGGCGGCAGTCAAATGAAGGTTATGAAAAATTCTCTCCGCTTCTCTCTCTAAAAACAGACTCAAAGACACTCTCTCAACTCACTTGCTTGGTGACTTGCTCGGACTCACAGCTCAACTAACTGATAGGAAAAGAGAGGAGTATAAATAAATGGCAAAGACCATCTATCCTATCCTTCCTTTGATCACCTCATACCACTATCTCTAACAAATCCTATTTCACTCATCTCGTATTTCCTCTGTGCACTCCCAAGCTAACAAAAAAGAGAACAAACAATAGACTCCCAAAATACTCTGTCATTTGCCTTCCGCGCTCCCACTGCCTTCCATGCACCCGTTCTAACAAAGGAAATACAGTAATGAAGTCTCCCAACAGTCTGTGACTCCCTTGACATTCGTATCCTCCCCGTCGGCATTTCCAAAGCGCACAAGAACCACCGCTACAACAAAACAAATGCGCCAAAACTACAACCAAGCAGTAGGAGGGGAGCAAACAGGCGGGAATGGACAAATGGACCGGCGGGAATATAGGCAGGCAATCAAATGTGTGAATGAGCAGACAAACTAATGGGTGAATGGATGCAGATATACAATCGAACGAACGGGCTGTCAAACAAAAAAAAAAACCAGCAAGCGGTCGAGCAAAAGAACAGGAGGGCGACTGAACAAAAGAAAACCACATAAGGACGGATGAGAAAAGATGATAAACGGGTAGGCAACAGTGCGGACGGGCGAGCGAGTGGACAAGCAAGCAAACCAACGGACGGATAGTCGTGGAGGGCAAAGGGCAAAGCACATGAACATGCCGAGCATGTTGGGTAGTGTTGTGGGTATGGCGAGCAGCTATTTTCAACAGTATTTGGGCTAAGTGCAACCTAGCTCGTACTGGTCACGATGTTCCTGGATGGCAGCACTTTGAGTGAATGGTGGGAGGAAAGCGAGCAGATCCCCCGTGGTGTGAGTCTTACTTCTGCAAGCATGACGGTAGTCTAGAATATCCGTCGTCTTTGCTAGCTCCCGGGTTTGGACACTTTGATCATACCACAGGGGATGGATATTTTTAGCCACGGCTACAGTGGAGGTTGGCACAGTGCGCTAATAGATCTATATCGTTCGAGCTACCCCCACTTGTGGGGTCTTATATTTTCTGTCGTCAAGTCTTTCATAGGTGTCGAACAACTATCCTTTTGCTGTGTTTCTCGCCCCTTTCCCAAGAAGGAAACTACGACCTACATATCGTATGGTTCGATTGTCAGAGTTTATATGGTACCGTATGTAGATCTGTCGTGATATGAGCCAATTTTTTGTAAGGGTGCTTCATCTTCTGAAGGGGGTGGGTAACCAAGCAGTACAAGCGCAAGAAAATAGGCGAGGAGGTTGCGGCTCTTATCTATCATTACGTGCGACCGGTATCTGACACGGTGTTGCCCCTCTTATGTGACACGAACCCCGCTTATGTGACAAGAGCCCCACCTACATGTCACGTGCACAATCTCCCAGAATCACAACCTCCCCCAATCCCTTCAAACCCCTTGCCGTGAGTCCCACATACCACACTCGCAGTGGCGATCCGGATGAAAGGCGAAGACGGCTGACACCGACATTTGTTATAGATCATCGGATAATGGAGCTTGAGTTAGTCTGGAAGATCCTTGGTGGGCTGGAATATTTGCACAATCTCGTCAGGTCATATGCCGACCGAAAACTCTCTTAGATTTTTATCTTCTAAATGTTGGGGGTTACAGGTTAAGCACCGATGATTAGAGCAACAGAGAATAATACTCCCATCAGGAGGGGATGCCTTTGAGAAGAGTGGAGAGGTTTACTTGTCCTCATTCTGAACTTACGAACTAATCGGGACGGCCGGGGGACTGCAAAAATCGCAACAAGGACATCCTCCTATCTTTCCATCGATGACAAAACATACACACTCTCGTCCACGCAAGTCTCCCTTTCCTCCGCGTACTCCAGCGCTAACAAGAGAGAGACAGGCTTCATAAAGCCCCCATACCCATATCCTCTGCTCCGGTCTACCCGGCCACTTGGACTCTACCGCACTGCTTCATACGGATACATCATTTCCTCTCACGAGAGAGTTGGTCCAAAGTGCATCCATAAAACCTTTATCTGAACAGATTGAGCAACATCCTGAGCGTGCGAACAGCATTTACCTCAAACAGCAATGAGTGCGACCCGCCGGAGGAGCTTACTGAGACTGCCTCCGCTACGCCCTGCGAGCTCCCTGAGCAGTGCGCCAATATACCTTATTAAACAGACAACCACGGCAATGCCCATGAACCTCAATATAATGGGGTGGCCGCAAAGGCACTCTCGCTTAAGAAGGCAAATGTCATATTCAATATTGCGCATGACAGGACAGCTAAGGACCTGCGCCGTCATTCCTGTAAAGTAGAGAGGGCAATGAAGAATCAATGCGGGCTCCTGGTCCATGTTATCGATCCGAAGGTCTATGTTGTTAATTTGGCATCCGAGGGGTTGAGCAAGAATGGATTACTTCTTAGTTGGAGGAGGTGGCAGTGTGCCTTAAGTTCCGGAGATCCCAGCTTTACACCAGCCGATCTCCACTTTGTGAAGCCCAACTTTCCTTTGTTAGTATAGGAGTACGCATAGGAAACGGACTTGCGTAGACGAGAACGATATGTGTGGTGACCGATGGGAAGATAGGGTGATACCTTTGTTACAATTCATATATTCCTGCCTTTACAGTTTAATTAGTTGATTGTGTTGAAGAGAGAGTTGAACGAGAACCAGGGAACGTCGACCACGTACCCCAAAGTCTTGCGCTGGGGATGAGAGTCGTACATTCATTGCATTATGGTGCTAGTGGTCGCATATGAGTATCCTTTTTTCTTGCGTACTCTTCTGCCAGACCTTCAATAAAGTTAATATCACTAAGTTAGGCCGGGCGTTCCCTTAGCAGTGAGGATCCCGCCAGGAGGCGGATATATTTTTTTAAACGGCGATGGCCTTTGAAACTGTGAAACCACTACTATTAGTAAGGCAACAAAAATAGGACACCGATCGCTAGCACACTACTTTGGGAGAATTGGAAAAGTTCATTTTTCCTCGTCTAGCTCTTTCGCCCTCACCACTACATCGCTCAACTTCAACCTACTAACTAATGAAATCTGTAAAGACAGGAATATGAATGAATTGGGACAAAGGCATCCTCCTATCCCTCCACTGATCACCGCACATGTCCACCCTCATCGAGGCAAGCCCCCCTTTCGTCTGCGTACTTCCGTGCTACTCACGATTCGTGGCCTCCACTTTCGACTCAGCTGTACTGTTTCCGGTGGGTACGTGACTTGCTTCCGGCGGGTGTGCTGCCTCCTCCCTAGGATGCGTTAATCCAAAGTGCATCTCCGAAACCTTTTATCTGCTGTTCTACGAGCGTACCGGGCAGCGTCCAAGATTTCAAACATCTTTCAGCCCTCAGATGGGACGAACAGAAGGAAAAAATATCACAAGCCTGACTATGAGAGACAACTCCAACGTCTTGGTGGGACTCCAAATTATTTCTGTTTTCTATGCTAGGGTAGTGCTAGTTCTGCCGGGTTCGCAGCGTGTCGCTGTAACATCGACTCTGCCCTATTCCGAAAGACAGCGGGATATGTACAGAACTGTACGTATTTTAGGTTACGGAAAAGCATATAATTGTTGGGTGTAATTATCTATTTTCGCTCCCTATGTTTTCCGATAGAGATCTCGGGAGAAGTGGAGGAGATTGTAGACCTTCATGGTTATGCCCAGTGACTCAACAGGACATCTACTAGTAGCGTTCTTGGGGGTTGCAAGTTTTCCATCTGGGGTTGCGAAAGGAAGATCACCATTTTGTCTCATTCCACTGGTCACCGCAAATCGGCAATACGGGACATAGTAGATTAGTAGACTCCAAGAGTTTTTAGGCAAATTTTCGGTTGCGTGGGGAGGCATTCAAATCTCGGTGTTGGGGACGGATTACGCAAATTCCCCAAGTGGAAAAACCTCTATGCACTTAAGGCTATTTTTAGAGATAGAGAGCAAAACTGACTGGTTATATGTCGGTTCGGCGAAAGTAGGATAAATTTATTTATTGAAGACCGACCCTCTGGAAATTTGGCACTAGAGAACCACATTCTCATCCCTCTACCGTGCTCGATCGCTCGCTATCCCGACATGGGTACTTGAGTAATATCTCCAGCCGTTACAAGTATTGAGAGATCTCCCCGTTCTGAATAGTGTGCCGCAGAAGCTGGGAAGGAGCGGTAGGCTATGTGGAAAGGGCACCCGTACCACCAACCCTTTTCTTTTTCCATCATGGCACGTTCTTGAGAAGAAAAAAAATGAAAAAAAGGGGGGTTCCCCATGACCCCTGCTGTGTGCCCGGGCACTCGAGTCCTGTAGCTAAGTTTGGTGCTTCTCGTCGTGCAAATATCCTGCTACCTATGGGTAATACTATTGGGTTGCACGACCATTGTTGCGAGTTGAAGCAGGGATGACCAATAGACTGTGTTCTATATTCAAGATGCATAATGTACTTGCACGAGTACAGTACAGTACTCTAGCAGATTTCGATTCGCTGCTAAGCGAGATGGGCAATGTGAAGTACCGAATCGGGGAACGCTTCATCAGTTACAATACTATGTTGGAGTGGTTTACTCGAGTAGAGAACTGCATTGACTGGGGCTCCCGGTTTCCTTAACCTCTCGGTAGAGCGATGCATCATATTGCTGCTTTGCGTGGCGGGGTAAATCCGTGAGTACAGTACCGTAAAGCATCGTCGTACCGGTATTTGCCCAACTGTTACTCATACACCTTCTGGCAGAACAAAAATTTCAAATCCTACACGGAATCTCTTACTCTTACAATCCGTTATCATAATGTCTATCGAGCGCTTTCAGGAACAAATCCCTGGTATCCGGGCGTCGTGGCAATGAGTTCCCGTGAT
The DNA here is from genome assembly GCF_000151645.1 of Tuber melanosporum. NCBI lineage: Eukaryota > Fungi > Ascomycota > Pezizomycetes > Pezizales > Tuberaceae > Tuber > Tuber melanosporum. The sequence continues at coordinate 345,743 of NW_003298779.1, forward strand.
GGCGAAACGATTTGAAAGGGAACCCCTATTAGCATCTCATTTAAAAAACGCTGCGACACCAAGAGTACTGGTATTCGCTTCGGAATGTGGGGACGACTGGAGTAGATGGGCTGAGGGGGGAGAAGGGGGCGCAAAATTCGTGGGTGCATGTGGGTGCATGTGGGTGCATGTGGGGGTTGGGCAGGTTGTTGTATTAAAAAAGTTACGAATAATCTGGCTTTTGGAGTGAAATTCACAAGCGATGGTGAATTGTCATTGCGCTCGTGAAAAGTATCATACTCTACAAGTAGTATCAGTAGATGGTTCTGTCGCTGTCAATGTTGCAGTGAATTCCTGGAAATATTGTTCCAAGTGGTATTTCGGCCAATGCGCTATCACAGGGGTATTGTACTTTACTATACTTGTATGGCGATCCGGGTATCAGGAATTGGAAGTGTCGGTTTTTATCCGCGCGGGCCG